>NW_026558431.1:132500-203486 GCF_026930045.1 Uloborus diversus
TTGAGAATTGGACTCTATTTTACATTGTTTTTAAGTTTAAACTCCCTTTTGTATTTTTGAATATTAACACGGCTCTCATTTTTAGAAGTAGCAGAATAAATTTAATATTTCATGAAATTTGGTGTCTTGCTCATGATAATTACTATTTTTGGAGTCTTTCCAGTTTCGCAGATACGAACCGCCCCCCCCTTTTTTTTTTTTTTGCAGTTTTAATCAACCTTTTGACATATCAAAGGGAATGGGGGATTAGAAATGTCGGCGGAAATAAACCACTTTTTTAATGTAGATATTTCTTCATTGCTTAAACCTAAAAGATTATTGAGCAATCACGATTGCTTATTGCTTTCATTTGACTGTCCTTGACGTTACGGTTCCTTTTTCAGCTTGGACCAGGGCTGCAGCACCACCGTCCACCGGCTGGTAATGAGCACTGTCCCCCGGAATCCACTTTTGCTGGTCCATGTCCTACACACGCATGCTCATATACACTCCCCTACGTGTGCACGCCTTTACACACATACACACGCCTACGTGCACACACGTAAGCTTACACACACAACTATACACACGTAACCACCCAGGAGGAGGGACATGCTTGGGGGGGGAGCCGTTTCTAGAAACAATAACTCTAATCAGTAGGGTCTCGTCGCAACTCGTGATTGCGAAAAACATAATTTCAATTCAAAGTTTCGGATGTCAAATTAGAATTAATTGGGGGAGGTAGGTCACAGATTTCTTTTTTACTTTCTGTTCTTATCAGATAAAATTTACGGTCTGTTAAGGAAAATGAGAAAGATTGTTACTTTCACAGAAATTTTATTTTAATATTTTTTTTTTAAAAAAAAGGTCCTTGCTTCCACCCCTTTTTAAAAAAACAGGAAGAACAATCCAAATAAAATTCTAAACGTTACGATAAATAATTATTAGCAACAAACTTTAGAGTATGTATTACTTACCGGGGGGAGAGAACATCGGTGAGTGGTATGTCCAAAGCGTTGGCAGTTCTAGCATCGAAGAGATCAGTCAGCTATCCTTCTGGGGGGGGGGGGGGGAGCTCCATTCAAAAGATCCAATTTTTGCAGGTTAAAAATTCAAAATTGTAGAAAAGTCTCACAAACAACAACTATCAATTTAACGAAACAAACTTTTTTTAACACATAAAACAAATAGAATTCTAACCATTAACATGGTTCTTGCTGGTATTATAGGGCCAGCGGCTCCCTTCGTAAATCAACATCGCATCTAAATCAAATCTATCTGAACCTGAACTGAGATTCTTTCAAATATAAACTTGGGTTTGCCACAAATTGGCGAGATTTTTAATCGCCAAAAGAAACTAAAAGGGAGATTTAACACGCTCTCCCAGGATGAACAATATAAAATATTCATCAAAATTTTAATATTAACTTTTTAAAAAAAAAACATAATAACAATCAAACTATTAATCATACTTACAAACTTGGTAGATATCAAATGGAAAATTGCTATCTAAAAATATACAACAATCTGGATTAAACATTAAATTACAGAAAGTGCAATTTCAAAGTAAGCATAAACAAAACTTTTCCGTAGGAGATTTAATTTTATTTTTTTTACTGCATCACTGACTCAATATCAAGTTCTAAATTATACACTAATTGTATAGGTCTCCTTATAATGCAAATAGATGATTGAACAGCACATGATCTTACTTTATTATCTCTGGCGTAAAGGAGTTCTTTTCTCACTCCCATTTTTAACCGACTTCAAAAAAGGAGGTTATTTTGCCTTACTAATGTATTTCTTACTAATGTAGCCAATGAGTAAATTAAATGCATTTTACTACGAAAATAGTTGAATTAATTAATTTATTATATATATATATATATATATATATATATATATATATATATATATATATATATATATATATATTTGCTAATAAATAACTTTATTTACTGATCAAAGTTTTTTTTTTTTAATATTGCAGTTTTGAAATATATTTAGTGTTAAATTCAAGGGGAATTTCAGACAAAAATCCCCCCGCCGCTCCCTCCGAAGATTAAATTTATGTTCCTTAATAAATATATCGTAACTGGCGTCCGATTTCTGAAGTTTGACTAGTATTCTAGATTTAATATTTCATGACGCCGTCAGCTTAATTTACAGTTAGGGTAATAGTAATTTACAGACTTAGTTGGAATTTTTTTATGTACTATGCTCCCCGATTACTAGAAGACGCCTGTACAGATTAGGAAAATTCTTTTTCTGTTTGAAACGGTGTACTTCTCCCGGTCGTCTAACAGTCTTCAAGTCCGGGTATGAGGGATCCTGGAGAAATCGAGGGAAAGGATAGATTTAAAGACTAATTTCGCGTTTAGTTAAATTAGTGTTCAACTCAAGTGGGTTGTCAGTTACGTTATGTAGTAGTTTATAGGAGGCCCCGACTTCAAAATCTTATAAAAAATTAAGAGATCGTATATAATTAGTTAGGTATTAAAATAATTCATCGTATAGTAATTAAAATCAGTGTTTATTTTATAACTGGGTGTTTAGTTGATTTTTGTACTAGAATTATAAAATAAATTTCATACTCGCGCTTTGTTGATTGTAAACTCATAGCGTCTCACTCACGATTTTTATGTTTTTTTTTTTTTTTTTTTTTGTTTAATGCATAGAAGGGATCTAACTTAAGACCCAAACCTTTGCTTCACCATATTTGTTCTTTAGAAAAAAGTTATGGGCAAAAAACAATAAACTTCATTCAGTTCCAATATCAAACGATTAAATATAAAATCCATTGTTAAAGAAAGCGTCCCCCATAAAACAAAGGTACTTTCTTTACTCAGTGTGAAAGAAAGTACCATAAAACATTAATATTACTCAGGAGTGCCCCCTTATGAGCGAGGGAGGGTGTTGTGAGAGGTATTTTTCCTTTTTAGGGGGCTCTTCCTTTGGGGGAGTACCCTCCTCCCTAAATATTTCCCTGCATTAATCATTCGTAGTCATATCGCAATTTTTGAATAAAGACTCCTCTGAAGCAAACAGGAAATTCATTTAGTATCATTGTTCTAGTAGTATTTTGATCTTCATATATACAACATCACAGTAGATACTCTATTTTTAGTGTGGTATTGATCCATAACTTTGCCTAGTAAAGAGTAATGTGATTTTTTTCACGAGTTACGTGACACGTATTATTGTGAAATATAAAATAGTTAGGAAAATCATTGACATTTAAATGGCTCTAACTAGATTAACGCACAAATAAATCCTGTAGAGGAACAAAGATCAGTTTTTAGTGCCATTCGTATAAAATGTTATGCGCACTAAGAATTTTTCTTTTTTTAACCGACTTCCGAAAGGACGTTCTCAATTTGTCAGAATCTTTTTACATATGTCCCCAGTAAACTCAAACACGCATAGACCAACTTGGAGAATTCTTTTTTCTTTTCTCGTTTGAAACGGTATATACTTCCCAGGTGATCGTATGGTCATCAAATCAGTATCTGAAGCTGGAATCCTTGAAAACTCAAGAAAACTCTTCAAATTCTATGGGCAAAGTCAAAGCGATTTAGGTTGTTTTTTAGTGACTCGTGAATTGTTTTCGGAAAGCATACTTTAGTAAAGTCAAACTGATGATGAAGACAATTTTCTTTGTAAATAATTGCGCATTTGAAAAAACATTTCTTCACAGTCTTCGTAAGTCTCCGAGACGCTGAGCTCTTTTTCTTTCTCTATTTTGTTCATCTTAGCTGTTTTTAGACTCCTGTGCTTTCTCACTCGAGATGTACGTAAAGAGTGAACCACATACTCTACCCTACGTATTTATTTTATATTTACACCACTAAAAAGCAAAAAATAAATTATTTTCAAACAAAAAAAAAAAAAAAAGAACCGACTTCAAAAAACAAAAAGGAACTGAAAAGTAAAAAATAATGGATCATACTTACATACGATTTTTTACCCAAACGTACAAATCAAATTTATTTTACAATTCCTGTACAAAAATTAACTAAACTTAACACCTAATTATAAATTAAACACTGATTTTTATTACCGTACGATGAATTATTTTAATACCTAACTAATTATATATACTATCTCTTAATTTTTAATAACCTTTTGAAGTCGAGGCCTCCTAACGTAACTGAGTAGGTTTAGATTTAAAGACCAATTTAGCGTTTAGTGAAATTAGTGTTCAGCTCACGTGGTTTGTCAGTTACGTTAGGTAGTAGTTTATAGGAGGCCGCGACTTCAAAACCTTTTTTAAAAATTAAGAGATCGTATATAATTAGTTAGGTATTAAAATAATTCATCGTACGGTAATAAAAATCAGTGTTTAATTTATAATTGTGTGTTTAGTTTAGTTGATTTTTGTACAGGAATTGTAAAATAAATTTGATTTATACGTTTGGGTAAAAAATCGTATGTAAGTATGATCCATTATTTTTTACTTTTTAGTTCTCTTTGCTTTTTGAAGTCGGTTCTTTTTTTATTTGAAAATATTTTATCCACATGTGTTTTGGAATTTTATCTTCGTGAATTATAACCACGTCTCCAATTTTAAATTTGGTAGCCGCATTTTTTGGAACAATGCGATTAGCGGATCGAAACTCGAGTTAATAATTTTGTTCGCCAACGAGTCCAAAAATGGATTAATATTTGTTCCCTTTTTCTCAATATTTTTGTGAGAGTCTTTTTGTTGGATTTAGGTTCTTTCACAGTAGGAATAAGGAGTTTGGGCCACTACCTATCAAAAAAAGAGAAGGAATTAGCGAAAACAGCTCGTTAATTTCATCATACACGTAAGTTAAAAGTCTTCCATTTGTAGCATCTTCGATCACAGTGAGAGTAATTTGAATCTCCTCATACGTCAGGCATGATCGCCTAAAACTTTCTCAAAAGTTAGTCTTGACGGAACGCACCATGTGCCCCAAAACCCACCCCAGCAGCTGGCTCTAGGTACAATAAATTTCCATACAATACGGTTTTTAGTAAAATACTGTTAAAACTCAGCTTTGGAAATCCTACTCCAAATTTCCTTCAGTAAACTATCAGTTTTGATGAATGTATTTGCATTGTCACTGTATACAATTTTGTACAGTTCTCTTCGCGAAGCAAATCTTTTGAATGCTAAATGAAGGTTTTCAAAATGAAGGTTTCAGTGCTGAGATCACCGGACGCTGGAGCGTCCCGCCTCGCCAAGGAAACCAAACGTCAGCAGCCAACAGAAGCAAATCCGCCGCCAAAGACGAAAGAAAATAAAAGCGACCAAGAACAAGATTACACGACAGAACAAGTTGAGGTTTTTTGGGTTTTTCACCCCTCTGTATCTCAGCCCCATGAAGACCCCCGCAGTTGATTTTTGGTACACTCAATCTCTAGTGGCCCTTGACGCTGTAAACCGAAATACAATCCCCTGGACCATCAGGCGGAGGAGGTATTAAAGTTATAAAATCGCTGTTCAAAGACGTTTTCGCTTCCTTTGACAGGGCTACAGCCCAGACGAAAAAAGGAATCAAGCTGAAATTTCGCACACACATTCCTTGTGCCCTACTGATGTGCCTTTTGTGCCATTTGACCCCCCTCTCCTTCCCCCCTCGTTTTTACCCCCAAGTTGTACCTTCCCGGGGTTCTATCACAGCCTCCCGGGGGGCTACGGTAATGATTTTTTGTATACATATTCTTGGGGGGCCATTGAGTACATATGCAAAAATTCAACCCCCAGAGACATCATGGGCCAGAGTAATTGAAGTTTTAAAATCACTAATTTTCCCTAAATTCTTATGTACTTACTCTCAGCTCATAGGGTTTGTTTATCTCGAACTGTAATTGCAAGGTTAGAACAGATCTAACAGTTATTATAAAGTTGTCTTAGGAAATGAAATTCAATCAAGACTAAAACATATCCAACAGTTGCAACAAGACGTTAAATCGCGGATATCACAAATTTACCACAGCGACTGCGCATGCGCGCAGACTTAGCTAATTGGGCTTTCTGTTTTCAGATTCTATGTTGTTTGTTTATACTTAAGCAGAGAAACAAATTAATGAATGAGATTAGAATGCTGTCCTCCCCCCACCCCCAAAGTTTTACCGACACGAAATTTCCTTCCCCCTGTTTTTCAGTTTTGATATATTTATGGAGAGAAGAAATTTTAAATGTCGGCGTGAAACTGGGGTTAAACCATTACAATATTTTACGTGACAAATTATATGAAACTGTACGCATATGAATACGGCACATATAACTTTTTTATTGAAAGCGAAAAATAGCACTTTTTTTATTGGTTTGCTTACTTTCTAAATTAATGGATTTTTCAAACAACACATAATGAATTGAAAATATATGAAATACGTGTGTGGATATCCATGCTTTGCAGTAATTTGTTAGCTGAAAAAGATTTTGTAATTATTTTAAGCAAGACTTTTAATGAGCTTAGTCCGCGCGCAACATGCGCATTCGCTATGGCAAATTTGGGATATCCGCGATTTGACACCGAGTAAAGTTGTATAGATCTTCTGACACATTCAAATTTAAAATATTAATGGCTTAGTTTTTTTTTTTTTTTTTTGCTTGGTGATAACATGCGTTATTTCGTTTTTTAAATGAACTTTTAAACAAAACTAGGTATTAAACAAGACAAAGACTTCTATCAAGAAAAATATAAATCACCAAACAATTGAAATTATCCCATAAAACGTAAAATAATCCACGATTTAAGAAAAAATAATTAAACAAAAATTGAAAAGCTAGATTAAAATAGCCCTCAAGCTGTAAAACATTTAAAGAAACCTTCATGAACATATGAATGAAAATGTTGAATTATCTGTCAAATAAAGAAACTGCAATAGAATTTATTGCGAAGTTGTAAACTACTCGAAAACAATATAATTTAAAATATAGTATTTTATTATCCAAGAAGTTTTCTTTACAACAGAGAGGATACAAGAATTGCAATAAAATTTAAACGGTCCAATTCTCGCCAAAAGGACATAAAATCTTACTGATCAGAAAATAACCTAACGTAAAACTAAGCTTGCCATTATTGTTCTTCAAAAGCACAAAACAGCCTTGTTTTAATTGAAAATTTTCCGACTTGAAGTTCTCGATTCCAAAAATACAGACAAAGTAATAATATCAATGCAAAAAGATGTGATATCTCATCAAAAACAACCCTGTTGTAAAAATTTCCCCGCCAAGAAAACCTTTAACTTTTCCGCACAAAAAAGGAAACCTGCATCCTAAACCCAAAAACACTCAGCCATAAAAAGTTATGATATCTAGTTTGCCCGTCAAGTATCTCCCAAACTATCATCCTCCCTCTTCTCCTTTTTCATCACAGCTACTTCCATTAGAACGTCCCCCCACCTTCAACTCCTCAGAAATATGGATATATTGTAACGGATCCGGCGAGACTTCCACTTTCTTGAAATGAAAACACAGTTCTTGATAAAAACACAGGAAATTTATTTACACTATGTACAGGAAAGATCTTCAACAACTGCTAAATTATTCATCAGCAATTAAGCAATTATCACACAACACCGTAAACTCAACGTTTACACACGTATTTACTTCCAAATACGAAAACAACACAGCGAAATGCCTCGCTATAAACAGAGCAAAATGCTCTCCGTTCGAAATATCAAACGAAAACTGACTGTTTATCCATCGCTAACGGCTTAAATACACCGAAAAGAATTTTCCACAACATTCTACACGTTTCCTTCGGCTTCCCGAAATGCGTAGACCGTTATCAATGAAAAGAAAAATAAAATAGGGGTCGTATATTTTAGCCATATGAAAAAGGGGTTGTATATTCATTACGGGAAACTATTTACAGGTTACGTTCCTACAATAATTACTATTTACAGAATTTGTAACATTGCCCCCTTCCTAAGGACTGCACGTCCCGGGCAGTACAATCCCCAGAAAGGGTGCCAAACTTCTATCACAAGTTCACAATTACACACATTAAATTATAACTAACAGATACAGAAAACACAATAATAACAAGAAATATTACTAAACATTAAAAGCAAAAATTATCTACAACTTTTATGTTATCAACCATGGTTGTTTACGTAATACTCATGAACTATGGCCATCGTATGGGGCTAACCGATCATAATGTACAACCCTAGGTTTTGCATTAGGTGATTTTTGGATCCTCACTACGACGTCATTTAGTCGGTTAACGACTTTGTAGGGTCCATCCCAATGCGACTGCAATTTGGGTGACAGACCTTTCCGTCGGATGGGATTCCATAACCAAACCTTGTCGCCTTCGTTGAATTCATGTCCAGTAGACCTTGTGTCGTATCGGGTCTTCATCTTCTCCGCCGCGATGTTGATTCGCTCTCGTGCGAAGTTATGAACGTCTTCCAACCGGTCCTGGAGATCCTGGATGTACTCCTCAGGCGATGAAGGCGCATCCGGAGGACGACCGAAGACGAGATCACAAGGTAGCCGAAGCTCTCGTCCGAAGAGCATCTGAGATGGGGCAAATCCGGTAGTTTCGTGGACAGCACTGCGGTAGGCCAGCAGGAACAAAGGTAGCTTCTTGTCCCAATCCTGTTGATTTCTGGATACCATAAGTGAGAGATTGTTCAGGATTGTGCGGTTAAATCTCTCCACCATGCCGTCCGATTGTGGGTGTAGTGGTGTTGTCCTAGTTTTCTCAATTCCGAAAATTTGACATAGGCCCTTACACACAGCAGAGATGAAATTCCTCCCTTGATCGGAATGAATCTTTAAAAAAAAAAAAAAAAGCCCCACGTTGGGCGCCAAATTGTAACGGATCCGGCGAGACTTCCACTTTCTTGAAATGAAAACACAGTTCTTGATAAAAACACAGGAAATTTATTTACACTATGTACAGGAAAGATCTTCAACAACTGCTAAATTATTCATCAGCAATTAAGCAATTATCACACAACACCGTAAACTCAACGTTTACACACGTATTTACTTCCAAATACGAAAACAACACAGCGAAATGCCTCGCTATAAACAGAGCAAAATGCTCTCCGTTCGAAATATCAAACGAAAACTGACTGTTTATCCATCGCTAACGGCTTAAATACACCGAAAAGAATTTTCCACAACATTCTACACGTTTCCTTCGGCTTCCCGAAATGCGTAGACCGTTATCAATGAAACGAAAAATAAAATAGGGGTCGTATATTTTAGCCATATGAAAAAGGGGTTGTATATTCATTACGGGAAACTATTTACAGGTTACGTTCCTACAATAATTACTATTTACAGAATTTGTAACAATATCTTTTAAATTGTTTATCTTGTTTGGCGGGAAGCTTTTTGCTCACCAAGCAACCACTTCACTTTGAAAAGTTTAAGTTTTGCAGAATTTCACGTACATTCATCGTCAATCGGTCCACCAAAACTTCTCACATAATCCTATTTTTGTGAAAATGCGAGAGTGATGCAATTTTTTTTTTTATTTTTTACCAGCACTCTAACTGTAGCCTGCATAAAAGAGTCGAAACGCCAAGGAGCATTCCCATCGCATTTATGTTATTGCCTTACGTGTGTTATCTGTTGTAATGAATATTGTAAGGCTCTGAAAAGTTGAGTTCTGACTCTGACAATGTTTACCTGTGTTTCGGTAAATAGGGAGCGATAATTGGTACTAAATTGAGTTGAAAAACTTTCTTAGTTGTTTTTTAAAAAATATTAAAACTAAAATCCGAGCCAATAACACGTCTTTTTTTCACTAAACTCCCCTAAAACAGGTAAACATGGTCAAGGACACAGCTCAACTAACCAGAGCTGCACTACATGCGTAGCATTAATCTGTAATGCGTAATATTAATCTAAATTAGATATAATGGCGGACCCGAAGTTCAGCTAATTTATAGCCGAACGCTCTACCAAAAAAACTTATCAATGAAACCGAGCAACTAAGCCCAGTGCTTTTGAGCTTTATTTAAAAAAAAGAGGTTTAGTTGTGTTTTTTTTTTTTTTTTTTTTTTTTTTTTTTTTTTTTTTGCCGAAAGCGGTGGAAAATTGTATTAGAATTTTGAATGAAGAAAAACCTGCGTAAGAACTACAGCCTGCTTTAAGGTTATGCAAAAGCAAGGGACGTTTCCGAGAAATTGATTCTTCGACAGTAGGTCGAAATTTTGTCATTAGCCGGCTCGATTAGCTTTAAAATGAGTGTTAATTTCTTCAAGAAATAAGAAAGATGTCGCACACTGACAGAAAAATAATCTACAGAAATAGTATATAAGATAAGATATTAAAGAGAAGTGTTTTCATTTTTGAAAATTTATACAATTTATTATTGCAGGCTGCTTTAACCGTTATGACCTAGATGGCAGCACGTGTTCATTTATCCGAACGGTTAAAATAGAAAATCAGTTGAATTACGCTCGTTTTTTAAGCGTAGCTTTTCGAATGTAGTATGGCTATTTGTTTTTTGCCTGAAGAAGAAAAAAATGATATTTTACCCATAAAGTAGTTAGTAATTTTAATGTTTTACTTCGTGCTGTAATAAATATTCATAGGTTAACTAAATGAAAAAGGTAATTTAAATTTGAGGTAGTAATTTTTAA
The DNA here is from genome assembly GCF_026930045.1 of Uloborus diversus. Taxonomy (NCBI): domain Eukaryota; kingdom Metazoa; phylum Arthropoda; class Arachnida; order Araneae; family Uloboridae; genus Uloborus; species Uloborus diversus. The sequence goes on from NW_026558431.1 coordinate 143,064, forward strand.
TTTGTTCAAAGGGTCAATAACTGTCATTAGAAGATCTACATTTCAGTATACGATTTTTTTCTGAACAAAAATTATTCCATTTGTAGTCTGCAATCTTAAACCTGATACTTATATTTTCGCATACATCATGCTTTATTTTTCTGACCAAAGCTTAAAAAAAAAAAAAACACCTTTGGATGAAGAATCAATTGAGCTACAGGTTGCATCAAGTTCCCGTAACATTAAGGAGCGTTCCTAATTGGTTTATTTTATTCCCTCACTTGCGTTATCTATTAGTATCCATGATATTTGTCTAAATTTTCGATGCAGATCATCCGGGACAGGGCCCGAACACTCGTTCTTCTTGTTACTAGTCGAACGCTCTGCCAATCGAGCTATTGTGCTCTGCCGGTCAGAGAGCAAGTTAAACTTATATAAATTTAATCAAAAAACTCAGGCCGGTGCTTTAAAAGAGGTTTTTTGACAAAAAAAAACATCTTTAGACTGTAGGTCTATTTTTATCATTAGCCTAAACGATAAACTTTAAAATAAGGGGTAAATCGAAGAAATCCATCAAGAATTGAGGAAGATCTCGCGTAGGAACAAAAAACAGGCTACAGAAATAATATATAAGGATATATAAAAATGGATGTATGTTTGTTGGTGTGTGTGTATGTTCCTTATCATCTATTTCATCTATCTATATATATACAAATGAATGTATGTTTGTTGGTGTGTGTGTGTATGTTCCTTATCATCTTTTTCATCTATCTTTATATATTTACAAATGGATGTATGTGAAGTGGATGCGTTCCTTATACCGATCCACAGTTCCTTTCTTTCAAATTTGGCACAAAGGTAAATTGTTACTGAGGAATTCGTATAGGCAGGTTTTTGGAATTTTAAAATCCCAAAAAGGTCTGAATTCAGATTTTGAGTCATAAAATTGCTTTTTCCTATACAGACGAACTTTTGCATAGTTATGATTTCAGTCTAAATGAAAAGCCCGTAAAAACTGCCCTAGATAAATTTTCTTCAAAGATTAACTGTAATATTCAGTAAATTACCGCCCATTAGCCAGGGCTAAAGCAGAAATACATGAAATACACCGCCAGCTCAGTCATTTCCAGCCGAGGACTGCAGTTTCGTGCTTATTAGCACTCATCAGCCCGGCATAGGAAAGTGACTGAGCTGGAGATGGAAAACCTCTTATGGAAGCCAAGAGGGCCAAACAAACTGGTAGCTAATGTAAAATTAGCACAGAACCAGCCGAGTGACCGAAGCAATGGTTCGGTTCAACTCGAAAATTGATGGCAAGGCATGGTATATTCAGTAAATTACCGCCCATTAGCCAGGGCTAAAGCAGAAATACATGAAATACACCGCCAGCTCAGTCATTTCCAACCGAGGACTGCAGTTTCGTGCTTATTAGCAATCATCAGCCCGGCATAGGAAAGTGACTGAGCTGGAGATGGAAAACCTCTTATGGAAGCCAAGCAAACTGGTAGCTAATGTAAAATTAGCACAGAACCAGCCGAGTGACCGAAGCAATGGTTCGGTTCAACTCGAAAATTGATGGCAAGGCATGGTATATTCAGTAAATTATTATTCAGTTCAGTTGTTTGGCCCTCTTGGCTTCCATAAGAGGTTTTCCATCTCCAGCTCAGTCACTTTCCTATGCCGGGCTGATGAGTGCTAGTAAGCACGAAACTGCAGTCCTTGGCTGGAAATGACTGAGCTGGCGGTGTATTTCATGAATTAACTGTAATAGTTAAATTTGTTAACCTTAGTTTCAAGCAAATGGAAATGATTAGCAACTTCTAACCACCAGGCGATATTTTAAATGCAATCAACGACCAGCGTCGAGCATATTTGACAAGAAAACCGAACGAAGTGGAAATGCTTCTGTTAAGCGTGTTTTGCGATTTTTTGAACAGCATCCTACAGAGCAGGAATGCATTGCGGTCTCCACCGATTCTACCTTTTCTGCGTGCGTTCTTTATGTAATTCCGTAGCAGTAATGATTGAACGAAATTATAGATCAGTATTTTCCACATGAATAGCACGGAAAAAACCAAAATTAGTTAGGAACAAAATATTCAATCATTATTTATGTAGACTCATAGAATAAAAAAACCAAACACTTTTAATTATTCGGCCATTATACATGCTAGAAAAGGAAAGAAAGGTGTCGTCCGACATGGTTTAAAGTCTTCTTTAAAACTACGTAGGTAAAATTTTGATAAGGGACAATATACAAAGTGAAATTAGCACTAAGTCTTGATTTTCAAATAGGAAGCCATATATTTTGCTCCATAATCATGTTTAGACAGCAAAATTTATGCAGCCCGGGTACGAAATTTCATTGCATTCCGTGCAGTAGAACAGGAGTTATTAACGAAAAACGATTTAGGGACCGTCACCACATTTGAAACGCTACTTTCAAGGTCTCGGCTTATCAAGTAGCGGAATGTAAACTAAGAAAAGATGGACAGCTCAATTCATTATCTTTTGAAGTTCTCTCTCTTTTTTTTGTAATTCGATGCTTTTTGATAATGTTGCGCCACAAAGCGATGTAGGGTAAAAAACTTATTTTTTGAAAAACAGTAAAATATTTACTGATTTTTGTCTATCTGGATTAATTTTAGAAAGAAGAATGGGGACTGGCGGGTCCCTCGTATAGATCATTGCGTAATAAACAAAATAATGACTAATTGAAAGCAATGGAATTTTTTGATTTTTCATAATATGAACCTATTGAATTGCTTATTTAATCATTCAGCCATTAGCCTCATAGAAATGTAAATATTGAACCTTATACCTAGAAAAATTATGTAAATATGTTTGATAAATGTATTGCACCTATGTTATTGGTTTATTTTGGAATGAATAGAAGGTCTTTTGATGTAAAATGGATTACACGTTTTTAATTTCTCAGAACATCGGAAGAAGTTTAGTACATCGCATACAAAAATAAAAAATATATACCGCACAACGTGGGAAAACGCAGCATTAAATAGATTGGTGACTCGAGCGAAGCAAGGCCCATTTATTCCGTGAAAATTTGGTTTCAATGCATAAAATGATACAATTGTCAATCTAAAAAATAAAACAGAAACAGGAGAATATAAATACTCGTTAATGAGTAAACCTTTCATACTCGAGCTTTATTTGGGAACGTTTGGCTATTTGAATTAACACAGTGGACAAACACAGTAGTTGTTCTAGCGGTTTTATTTTAATCAAAAAACGACAATTTGTTTTAAATCCAAATTTGATGCGAAAGATCACAATGCGTGGTATTATTAAAAAAGCATAACACAATCATGTCGCTTTAATTAAACTTGTAATGATTCTAAAAAGCAATTTAGGTAAGTAATTTCAAAATGCTGTTTCTAGCAACGAGATTCGAGATGGATCCAACCCGTAATTTACAGAGACATAAGTTATTTTAGCTAAACCAAGATGAACCGAAACCCGACATCTTGACACATCTCGGATGTTGTAATTTTGCACATACAAACAAAACTTAGCATAATTTGGTTTTGTTTCGTGCACCATATACCTGCAAGAGGACAACTTCTTTTGTATCAAGCTCTAGGCTGTTAGACCTACAACCAAGTTAGTCTTTCCAGAGGCAACAATTTCTTGCTTTTTGTGAAATTTGCATTCTGGATTCGATGCTGGAGGGATAGAGGTTTTCTCATTGAAGCTGTGTGAGATTGCGAACAAACTGGTAGGTAAAGTATATTTATCTGCTGTATGGGGCTTCGGTCTTTCTCTGGCAAGATAAATTTTCTTTGCCCACCAGTTTGTTGGCATTCTCAGCTTCAATGACATGAGATCTGCTTCATTGTTTGATTGATCTAATTTGAGGGTTGTTATGCCCACTTATCAGAGTAGTTATTGGATGGGATAGCTGAAATTTTAGTGTATTGCTATGAATACGCGAACCATATTTAGCCCGCGAAGCTCGACCCTGTGATCCTTTGACTGCTGAAAGTAAAAAATCAGAAAACGCAATTAGTTTCAATGACATAAAGTTGGAGCCGAATATACAGAAATTAGTTTCTGAAATACTTCAATAAAATAGGCATCCAGTAGAAAATAACATTTTTTAGAAAACTTTTTTTCCATATTTTCAATGTTATTTAAAAAAGAAGAAGAAATTTGAAATTTTACCTTTGGCTTGCGAGAACGATTTAAACGTGAAATGCAGACAAATGATTTATTTTTTTCTAAACAACATGGGAAAAGAAAGTTAAAATCAAGAAAAATTGTAACCAATTACTCTATGCTGATTTTATATATTTATTATTAATCTAACGCATGTTCTTCAGGAACCAATACCTGAATATTAGGTTCGAAATTTCTGATGGTTTCACTAATCGTAATTTCTTTCTTCCTTTTTTTAAAGAATATTTTAAACAAAACGACGGATCGCATTGACTCTCACTGCGGGCTGGTCGCTCACAGCAATATACTGAGAACCTGATTATCCCATACGAAGACTGCTGCTATATCCTGATGCTGGGCTTCACCGCCCAGAAAGCAGATGGCGTGTGATTGAAGCTGAGAGTGCCAACAAACTGGTGGATAAAGTAGATCTACAGTAGACCCTCGTTTTACGCGGGGTTACGTTCCACGGAAATGCCGCGTAAATCGAGACCTAGTACTAGTGTTAAAATAGGGGTTTGGTTCCGTAGATAACAAAGTACTTCCTTCTAGTGATGACTAATTGTGTAATAAGTTTAATGTGTACTTAAAGGTTGTCCAGCAAAGGACTCCCTGGTTTAAAGATTAAATATCTCGGAAACAAATAACGATATTGAAATAAAATAGACGGTGTTTTTATTGTGAAACCATAAAAATCATATACAGGAACTCGGAAATTTGTTTTAAAAAATGCCAACAGGTGGCGCTGCCGCTGTAATTGACATCAAAGCGTACCGTTTGTTTTGTTCCAATATCGTCATTTGTTTTTGAGATATTTAATTTAGAAATCAGGGAGTCCTTTGCTGGACTTTTTTGCACACTATGCGTAAAGAAAACATAAATTAATTTCGTGTCCTGTTTATAAAGAGAAGCTGGCTATCATAATCTTTTGGGAATTATTAAGAATTTTTCTCTGTCATTCTTTGCAGAACGCATCCATGATCACTTGTGTCATTTCCGTGATAGAACCTTCACTATCAAATCAGAAAGATCATTTCTATTGTCTAGGAATAGCTCAAAATTTTCAATGTGAACGTTTTTGGTTGTGCGTCATCGACCTCGATATCCTCGTTGGTTTTGGCCTCCTTTGTCACTTCTAAAAGCTTTTCTTCCAGTGAGTTCTGAACTCTGTGGGTTTAATAACTTTACTTCTGGAAAGAGCTAAGGAAACAATCGCATAAAATGTCTCCAGTGGCCTAAGCTCGTGTTAGCCCGCCAAAATGCAGCAGATTACGCATAATATGCAATCTTTAGGAGTTTGAAGTTTGAAAGAAGGGAAAAAAAATCTGTTTGCATTGCCGCATCCGCGTAAAACCGAAACTCATCCGCGTAAAATTAAATAAAGGTGTAATTTTTTAAAACCGAGTATAATCGAAACCGTGTAAAATAAACCCTTGTAAAATGAGGGTCTACTGTATCTCACCAGCGACAGTTTGTAAAAATACAACAGATAAATTCACGTTACCCACCAGTTTGTTCTTACTCTCAGCTTCAATGAAATGACTTACGGCTTCATCACGATTCGTTGTTATGCATATTTGTTTTCTTCAAGGCCTCCTGTTCGATGAAAGAAAATGCCTGCAGGTAAGTAATTTTTTTTTTTTTAATTGTTAGAATGGGAATTTTTTCACTTTTTTGATACCTATATTCCAAATCTGTACACCATTTCTTTTAAAGCATTTGAGTTGAATCTAATTAATCAGAATTTTCGAAAAACTCTGACATAATTGATCTGGATTTAAATGTTGCTCTTGTGCAGCCATTTCTTAATTTAAATCTGCAAACTTCAAGCGAAGCCACGTGTCCCGAAACGCCGGACATAGTGAATAACATTGTTTTATATCTAAATGAACAGCAACTTTCACTGGACGCATTAGGTATCATAGGTTATAATGGTACTAAAATTTATACCAGTTGATAGAGAGGCGCAATTCGTCAATCCGTCTGATATATAATTATCCAGAAATTAACAATTTAGTTGAAAATCAGAACATTGTGAAAAAAAAACAATTGCTAGAAAAAAGCTAGAGATTAAAATGATGTAATCATTAATTCTCAAAAAAAAAAAAAAAAAAAAAATAGAGGAGGGGGGATTTTAAGCCTGGTGTGAAATTTCATTCCTATTCATCGAGTTATCTGAAGACTTCTATACACAATTTGTATACCAGACAGCGATGGTGAAGGGCGTTCTGTACTAGATGATTCCTTTTTTTTTCGGGGAGCCGGTGATATTTTTCGGATATAGTTTGAAGTTTCTAGTTTTTTCTTGTGCTAAGTATTTATTCTCATTATACGAAATAATATAAGCATAAAAGTGTCGTATTTGAACAAAATGTTTGGGACCTTCATTAGCGAATATATAATGCTTTTATTTTGCCAGTATGTAAATGGGCGTGTTTTATAAGCCTATTTCAGATTAGCCATTCTTTTTGTATTTGCTTTGCATTCGTAACTATAACAGAATTTTTTAATGCTTTAATTTTTATTTATTTATTTAATTTTTTTATTTATTTATTTATTTTTTTAAAGTTTCTTTCTTTCTTTTAGTAAATGCAAAATTATTTTTATTGTATATTCCCTAGTTCTTTGAAACAAATTGATTTACAGTTAAAGCTATTTTGAAAAATAATATTTCTCAAAATAGCTTTAACTGTAAATCTGAATTTTTTCAATCAATTTTTACGGGTCACCACTAACGTAAATCAAGAGGATTTACACCAATTTACGGCAGAATCGGATTTTTTAACAAACAGTTGCTGACATTTTAATCTTAGCCAAGTTGTAATAAGAGTTTTTTGTACGTATTGCAAATAATCTTAATCAATGTTTTAAATTTAAAATAAATCACTATAACTTTTAATAGCGTTATCACTTCAAGATATTTAAGGATAGCTAGGGTGGGGGGGGGGGGGAGCCCTGCGCGGGGGGGAAAACCTGCACCGACTTTTTGACTTGACCGCCTTGGAGTGAGAAGTTTATTCCAGGTGGAAAGTTTGTCCTTTTAAAATCTATTGTCATGAAATTTTGTCCTTTCTAGACACGAGAAAAAAGGGTAAATCTGTTTTTACTACTTTGATCAAACTTTTCTAAAGTATTATTTGAACATCGGAAAATGTAAGATTTAAAAAGAAGAATCAAAGTGATACACGTTGACACTGTTGCATTAAAGCTTCACCTTTGACATTTATTCATAAAGGAGGACATTTATTCATAAAGATTCATTTTGGATAGGATTTTTATGAGTAAAACCTTACGTCCATTTCAATTCAAATATGCTTCCAATAATATAATTTCCTTTCTTTGTACGCACGTATGATTTTCTATCCCAGTACTAATTAAAAAAGAAAAAACATGAAAAATATCAATCTCAATTAAGCACTTAATTGCTAACGTTTCTGCGCTTTATATGACATACATGCAAATTCGGATCAAAACGATCGAAAAAAGAAATCTCTGAAAAAAAGGAACAAAAGCGTCGGATTTCAAAGAAGACTTTCATTCACTTAGAGCATAGTTTCCCAACCGGTGGTTCACAAGAAGTACGAAAGGGGTTCGCGAAAAAAATATTGTGTGTGTGTAATGAAGGAAATTTAACATGATAGTTTGAGATGAAGTCTCAAGTTCAAACTTTTTTTGTTAATCATTTATTCATTTGTCTCTTGTACATTCGATACTTTTTGGATACAAATGATAGAACACTTGTTGGCATTCTATTTTGTAAATTCTAAGAATTAAGTCTCATTACGACGCACGGGTTTTTTCAATCTTCGTTGAGCATGATAGAATTGAGCCGATGACGAAAAAGTTAAACTTTTGATTGCAATGTACTCGTATTTAGATGAAAGCATATCGATGCTACAGTTTTCTCCGTTTGATTGGAAAATTCAATTAAACCTTATGTTGAGCATATGAGAGTGTTTGAAACATTTTTACTGAATTTTCTGTTTAGTTTCTTTACTATTTGAGTGGACGAAGAACTATCGCACTTTTCTTGTGCATTGCCAAAAATGCTAGTGACGCAATAAGTGCAATAGTGCTGCTGTTTGTTGCTATAGTGAGGTACGTCGTAAAAAAATTAACGAAATCAAAAAATGAAAATCTACGAAAATCTAGTAATGGAATTTGCGCATTAAAACTATCTTTAACTAGTGAGCATAAGTTTTTTTTTGTTTTGTTATTAAAATTCACCGTTTATTTAACAATTAGAGTTAATTGCTGAACTTTCTATTATTTTTCAAAAATAGAATAAAAATAACTACGCATTTTATTCTCATTTTTTAATCATAAAGAAAAAGAAATTATTCCGCACTCAAACGTACACAGCGCATCCTTATCAAAAAACCAGATTTTACTGGAAGAAAAAAGATCATTTAGTTAATCCGAGACATTTTCTCTAAAACATATTTTTAAAAATCATTTGACTGATTAAGCGTTACGAATAAAAGTACTGTTGTGTGATAGAAAAAGACAGTTCGAATTCTATTACCCCTTTTGGACATAGTTTCCATGGGAAAAATGAATTTCAGCAGATGAAATGCAGAATTAAATTAAATGCTGAACTTATTTAAGACTGAAACTGTCAGACAAGACATTCGAGCCAAACTTTGAAATTCTTTGTTCTACAACCATTCCATTAAGAATTTTTTCAGAGTGGGCAAAACTCAGACTTATCACTAGGTTCCTTCCGTTAAGTTTGTTTTCTAATAGTTTTTCAACTATCATTTTAGCTTGTAGCAGATTTATGTTTTTACGTTTTGCGAATTGTTAACTTTGTTCTTCAAAAAAAAAAAATCTCCTAAATTTTACTGTTTGTGTGTGGGATGGGAGAGGGGTAGTATGTACTTGTCGCTTAGTATTTAGTGCACAAGGGGTTCGTAAACTCGTACAGTTTGTGGAAGGATTTCGCAAAGCAAAAAAGGTTGGGAACCGCCGAATTAGGGTAAGCAATCATAACGTAGCTCGCTTATCTTGAATGGGATGACCGAAAATTCGTTACTCATATTAAAAATAATGGCGACCTTGTCGTTAATTCATCTGTATTATGGCATAGACAATGCCAAATGTTACCTTCGCTTAACATTTTTTTTTTTTTACGTGAGCGCAGTATAGCACCAGAGTCTTACGTTGATGAACTAAGGACTCAACTGAAATAAATCATTTCTTTTTAAAAGATGACCTCAGTTATCTAGGGAATATACAAAACGCTTTCACTTACAGCATCAAATTCAAAACGTCAACAACTCCTAGTTTAAAATTTCGAGTCTATTTTCTTATTAGTAATGTTTAGCCTCGAAATAGAAAGGATGATCAATCGGAAATAAAATATTTATCTTACGTTGTTTTTGCGTTTTTTCTGTTGTAGCAAGCCGGTAATCGATATTGCAATATTTAAATTTAATTGTTTATCGGTTAAAAAAAAACAGTAAATGACTGGTGGAAAAGAAATTCTTTTTTTCTTAATTTTTACTTATTATCTCTCTTAAAAAATCCTATAAGAAGTTTAGTCGTTGATTTCATCTTCACTGCTGAAGTCACAAGAGAATCGTTAGTGTTAACAGAATGATGAACCTTTTTACTGAAGGAAGCACCCTTATCATTGTAATCATTCCATTTTATGGTTCTTTGCAACGGAAAATTTTATTTCACGATCAAAATCTAAAAGATTTTTCTCGAAATTGCAACGCGGTGAATTGACAGCGGTTAAGAGTTTTCTAGTTTTTATATGACTTATTCCCAAGCTACACCAATCGCAATAAACATGAGCGAAAAGTAACAGTGGTTCTAAAATCAGACAATATCCTACTGCCATTGCAGCAAACAGCTTAAGTGCGGTTAAAATACACTGTACAAGCAGGGCCACTAAGAAGTCATGTCATTCTAGTCGGAAACTAAGGGTCCGGCTCTTTTCGGGGGTCCAGGAAATAATCGGACTAGAGTAAGTTTATTCGTTTTATGGGGAGGGGAGGGGGCGGTGACCAAACTGATCTATGCCTAGGGCTATCTTGCCTCTGGACGGCCCTATGTACAAAAAGGCAGAGCAGTTACACATTCAATGACACATTTCATCTTTCAGCAAGATTCTACTCCGTGTCATGTCTTTAAATCAACTCATAGATTTTAAATAGAAAGAGGAATTTCGGTACAGTGCAGAACCTTTTATCCGGGAACCAAAAAACCGGGAAACCAGAAAACCGGCAACCTTTGCCGATTTTCCCGCCATTTTTTTAAAAATACGCATTTCTGGCAATTTTTGAAAAATTAAGAATTTTTTTTTTTTTTTGAAATACCTAAAAGAAAATGAGCGGTTTCTTAATAAATACCATATTACTCATCTATAAATCAGGAAAATATTTACAAAAATTAACTTCAAAGGGTTGTCTTTAACGCAGGGGAAAATTTCCGGAATATTTTCTTGAACTAAAAAGTACACTCGTAAGTCTGAAATTTTTGTGTTTTATTCCAACTGAAAACTGAAGAAATGAATATTGTCACATTGTAATGCAATATTTTATTGAATGGCCTTTAATTAAAACCGTTTAGAGCGCAAGTGACGTCGCAAAAGCGCGTGAAACGCCGCGATTCTCGAATTTTCCAGTTAGTTGATGGTGGAATCTAGAAATCGTTTAACGCAAGACTGTAATAAGGCTGCAGGAACTCATAAATTAAATTTCAATTGATATTAACTTAATGGCAAAAGCAATAGTTATCAATAATCGCTAACGCCAAACCTTTACAAAAAAGTGAAAAAAAAGCATTCATGAAAACAAATTTTCTCATACACTATAGTAGAAGAATCGCACATTTACGTTCAAAAACTTATTTCTTGCCCTTCCCTTCATTCTCTTTCATTTTAAAGCATCGAAAACTGGTGTTTTTCGAAACTGGTGCTTTTCAAAATGAATGTGAGGTTCTCAGGTTTTATTAAATAACTTAAGGTTTTTGGTGATTAAATTATTCTTTCACTAGTAGTTTCTAATGTTACGATATTGAAAAGCATTTCATAACTGTTTTCTTCTTATTTTAATACGTATTACTATTTATTGTAGTAATTTAAATTTTATAAACAATCGGTCAAGAGCTCTTTTTAGCGATCCAGAAAACCGGGAAATTCAGATATCCGGGATAGCTATGGTCCCGAACTTCCCGGATAATTGGTTCTCTACTATTAAACTGGTCAGGAAACTCTATCAATCTCAATACGATCAAAGATTTGTGGTACCGTCAAATCTAAAGTGGTTCAAGACCTGGTGCCCGCTAACCAAATTGAGTTCGTTTTGCCACATTTATGAAGAGGGTATGGAAACAGGGTCAAAAACGATTAATGTATACATGTGGTAGAATCAGAGTGTGGAAAGATAAGAGTATTGAATCCAGCAAAAAATGACGCATTCTATTCCTGACAGTGTTTTTTTTTTTTTTTTTTTTGAAAGTGTCCCCCCCCCCCCCTTTTAATCTGAATTCTATTTTCTTGACTCAATGTAAACCTTCATCACTATAAACTTTTGGATTATTCTGTCTAAAATTACTTTTTAAATGAGTATATTTGAAATGAAAAGCGCACAATAAGGTCTGAGAAAGGTTGGGAAGTTCATTTAAATACCGAAATTGCACTTATATTTGGTTAGAACAAACTTTTTTCCAAAAAGTGAAAATTCTATTACTTTGAATTTGGGTTGCATAAAACGGAACGCAACTGAAACATCATGGAAATGCGATATTATCAACTGGTAAATATTAGCGAAGCATAAAGTAAATTCAGTTTTAAAGTAACCAAAAAGTGCATTTTCCAATCACGCTCTTGCAGTTGCTCTCAACCTGGGGGGGGAGGGCAGTGCCCCCAGGGGGGGCGTAGAAGAACTTCAAGGGTGGCATGAATGTATAAAATAAAGTAAATGGATAAAAGTAAATTGTATAACTTTGCAGTTAGGTTTGAATGTTTTTGATATTATCGACTTTTTTGAAATGCTTTTTAAACTGTGTGCATCTGGATTTTAAGTATTTGGATTTTTATCAATCTGAACATTGTAAGCAACCTCGGTTGTTGTGAAAGTCGGTAATATTACATACCAACATCACTTAGATACCGCAAATTATTTTGAATTTTGTTTTATTGTTCTTGGATGTCATGTGTTCTAGTGCGTATTATTTTATAAAAACATTAACCTAGTTAGTTACTCAGCTGTAGCGCGTTGCGCTTCTATTGTTTGAAGAACTACTTTAATTTTGAGCGAAAATAAAACGCTAAAATAACTAGGGGTATGTGCGACAATGTGAAAAAGCGGGGTAAAGTGAAATGGTGAAATATTTACTGCTCTTTTTGGGAAACTTAACTAGTAATATTTTGACCATCTAATGAAGTCTATTTCAGTAAGAAAAAATTACCTCTGAAAATCAAAGAATAAAATTAAGTTTTTTTTAGAGGCATAGAACTTTAAGTCCGGAACAGTTTAATCTTTGGGCCATTTTGATAGTTGTCACTTGTTTAGTTTGGTTTGCCATTTCATCATGAATAGACAACAAGACGGTGCAACACGCCACACAGCGCGCGTCACAATTGATTTTTTGAAAGAAACTTTCGGTGAAGGAATAATTTCGCTTGATGGACCCGTGAATTGGCCTGCGAGATCATGCGATTAAACTGAGCTGGACTATTTTTTGTGGGACTGTGTGAAGTCTGAGATATACACCGATAAGCCACAGACGATTGACGCCTTGGACTAGAACATTCGCTACATATCACTCACATACGGCCCCCATTAATGCACAAAGTGATCGAAAATTGAACTTCCCGTTTAGACGTTCTCCATGCCAGCCGAAGTGGCCATATACACATTTAAATAAAAATGGCAAAGAATCATCTTTCGAATAAAGCCAAATTCAAAGGGGATTTATATCATTTAACGGTGTTTCATTTCAACCTAAAGTTCTATACCTCTAAAAAAAACTCTTTAAAAGCAATTTTCAAAAATTGATACTAAATTATAATATTCTGCTACAAGTAAGAGCGCGCATAGGGGGGGGGGGCAAGAAGGGACACCTGTTGACCCTTCCCGAGCCTGAAGGGGGCCCAATATTTTCAACACTAGACGTGCAATATAGGGGTAAACAATATGGAGGTTGGCCCGGAAAAGTCATTTGTTGCGAGCCTCAAAATTTCTTATTAACATATTAATTGGGACCTTCGAATATTCGGTGCAGTATTAATTAATCTTATTTGTATTTTTAATATTTTTCACAACTAGTTAATTGCATAGAAGGCAGTGCATGGGGCAGAAGTGAAATAGTTCATTTTATTTATTCAATTATTTACTAAATCACTTACGTATTCATTTATTAACTATTTTATTTACATTCCTTCATTTAATACTTCACTTATATATTCATTCTTTCAATTATATTCTAATTAATTCACGATTTTATTTGCTCATTTGTTTTTCCTCGTGTACTAATTGATCCTTTTTTTTTTTGGCTCATTATGTAATTTGTTCAAAAATATTTTTCACTATCGATTAAAAAATATTTCATTCGAAAAATATTTCAATTTTCACTCTAACCCATAAAAAGCAAACCTCAGTTATCTTAACTATTTCACTTTGCCACATTCTTCTACTATTTACAAAATTTGAAACAATACGTTATGCAATGGCGTCGATGCGGGGGGGGGGGGGACTGTCCCCGCACTTTTTTCCTCATCAGAGATTACCTCAACGTTAAAATTTTTATTTCAAGACATTCTGAGTGAGATTTCTCGAACATTAACGTCATTAAATATTGTTTAAAATTTCAAAACTTTAATTCTGAAAAATTTCCGAGAGAAACTCTCCGAGTGAACTCCCTCCTTCCTTTAAATTCAAAGATGACCTGAATTTGAGTTATAAAGACTCTAGTTTGAGTATAAAAATTCAGGAAGAGAAGTCCTTTAGATGGCGTAAACCTGCGTTTTTAAGACTCCCATCTATAAGAAAAAAAAATCCGGATATCTTTTTTCTGTAATTTTCGAACGAAGTTCAAGACTGAGTTTTAGCAGGGCTTGATTCTCGCATTGGCCACCCGGACCTGGGGCCCCATCTTTCTAAGGGCCCCAAATTACTTGAAAAATAATGCATAGCATTAAAACTACGCGAAAAATGCATATATTTTTAAAGTAATAATTTAAAATAAAAACTACTTTTTAGTTGGAAAAGAACTTAAGGACCATTTTTATTTTTTCTTGTAGCGACTTTACCATGTGATAGGCACATTATAAATGATTTACATAATTCTGCGATTGACAAAGGGGGCCCCAAAAATCAGTCTTCAGGAAGCCTAGAAAATTTGACCCCCCCCCCCCTTCCGACACTTATAAGCCCCACTCTCCGCCTCTGAAAAGGGCAGATATCCAAATTTGAATTTGCCTCTTCTGATTCAAAAATAGTTCACAAATAAAATAACTGAGCAATGCACTGGGCCCCTACCCAGAGGCTAGCAGTGTATATTTACAACGTTAATATGAACTAGGTGTTTTCAATTTTTTTTTAAACTTCTTGTACTGTTGCCCCCCCCCCCCGGCTTGGGGTTGCGGGTACGCAGATCCGGGCCTGTCGGTTTAGCAAAGACTTTGGTATCTCATAGCTCAAATTAGATACTGACAACGTTAGACAGATGTTGAGAAGCAGACATGCCAACTGCTTCGCTTTAAGCTTAGTTTCTCCGCTTTTCAGATCTAACTCCGCTGCTCTGCGCAAGTCTTCAAAACTCCGCTTTCGAACTCAGCGTCGATGAACTTGAGCGAACTTGTGGTCGCATGCGCTCATTAGGTTTTGAAAACGCTTAATTTTGCCGTTTATGTATCATTTCGTACTTTCTTTTTTTTAGGCCGAAAATATGTATGACAATCGATATTTTCATCCCTTCGAAAAAAGTCTTCAGATTTACCTATAAGCTAAACAAGCTATAGCTTAAGGTCCCCGTTTTGTTGGGGAATCTTACTCCTGAAAAATACGTTTTGCTTTGATACACACTAAATGAATCAAGTACATTTTAAACATTACGCAAATCAAACCTTGTTATAGGTTTATAAAAAGTTTTAAATATAATGTTGAAGCAAACCTAACCCGGCAGAGTGGGGATGCTGTGATTAAGATCTGCGTAGCCTTCACAATGCTGCCAGGTTATGTTTACGACCCCAGCCATAAGGAACTTTTTATACATGAATTAAACGCATTTAACTTATTAAAAATTCATTAATATTGGTACATGATATTTTAAATAAATTTCTCTGATGAATAAAGTTTCAACAAACTAATTTCTTCACAGGAACATTTTGAATTTAAGTATTCAAGCACATTAGCTTTTAATATCGTATGAGGAAGAAAGTCATAGAACTGAATTGCAACGAAAATCCTTTCTTCGCTCAATTAAAATTTCATTCTGTAAAATAAAGAATTCAGGGCATTACTTGTGCAAGTCCTTGTAAAGGTTTCCTATTTTAAAAAAATAATTTTACAAATTTTTTTCGGTAAAAAATTATTATACGATTTAACTGATGATAAAAATAACTACTGTAATGATAATACTCAAAGTTTACAACGCGCGGACGAAAGCGTTGTGCTTAAAACGGGAATCGAACCGACGCCCTCGATAAATCTACGCGCGTGCACTATCCACCACGCTACATGATCGTAGCCAACAAGACTGCAACGCTGCCACATGGTCTTAAGAGTTGAGGAGCTAAGTAATATTTATCGCAAAAAAAGAATGTTGTAAAAATTTCCCCGCCAAGAAAACCTTTAACTCTTCCCCATAAAAAAAAATCCTAAACCCAAAAACGCTCAGCCTTAAAAAGTCATGATATCTAGTTTGCCCGCCAAGTATCTGTCAAACTATCATCCTCCCTGTTCTTCTCTTTCATCACACCTATTTCCATTAGAACCTCCTCCCACCTTCAACTCCTTAGAAATATGGATAAATCCTTTAAATTGTTTATCTTGTTTGGCGGGAAGCTCTTTGCTCACCAGGCAACCACCTCACTTAGAAAAGCTTCCCGCCAAGCAAGATTAACAATTTAAAGGATTTATCCATATTTCTGAGGAGTTGAAGGTGGAAGGAGGTTCTAATGGAAGTAGCTGTGATGAAAAAGGAGAAGAGGGAGGATGATAGTTTGACAGATACTTGGCGGGCAAACTAGATATAATAAATTTTTAAGGCCAAGCGATTTTGGGTTTAGGATGAAGGCTTTTTTTTGTGGGGAAGAGTTAAAGGTTTTCTTGGCGGGGAAATTTTTACAACAGGGTTGTTTTTGTTGAGATATCACTTCTTTTTGCATTGATATTATTACTTTGTCTGTATTTTAGAATTGAGAAGTTCAAGTCATAAATTTTCAATTAAAACAACGTTGTTTTGTGCTTTTTAGGAACAATAATGGCAAGCTTAGTTTCACGTTATGTAATTTTCTGACAAGTAAGATTTTATGTCCGTTTGGCGAGATTGGATCGTTTAAATTTTATTGCAATTCTTGTATCCTCTCTGTTACAAAAAAAAACTGCTTGGATAATAAAATACTCTATATTTTAAATTATATTGTTTTCAAGTATTTTACAATTTCGCAATAAATTATATTACAATTTCTTTATTTGACCGGATTATTCAACATTTTCATGAAGTTTTTAATGCTTTACAGCTTGCGGGCTATTTTAATCTAGCTTTTCAGCTTTTATTTAATGACTTCTTTTCTTAAATCGTACATTATTATACGTTTTATGGGATAATTTTAATTCTTGAGTGATTTATTTTTTTTTGATGGTACTCTGTCTTGTTTAATACCTAGTTTTGTTTTAAAGTTCATTAAAAAGACAAAATAACGTATGTTATGACCAAGCAAAAAAAAAGTCTTTAAATATTTTAAATTTGAATGTGTCAGAAGATGACACATTCAACGTCAAATCGCGGATATCCCAAATTTGCCACAGCGACTGCGCATGAACGCGGACTTGGCTCATTTCAAAAGTCTTGCTTAAATTAATTGCAAAAATTTTGTCTGTTAACAAATCACTGCAAATCACGTATATCTACACACATATTTTATATATTTTCAACTCATAATGTGTTATGTTTGTGAAAAATGCATTAATTTAGAAAATGAGCAAACCAATAAATAAGTGCTATTTTTCGTTTTCAATTAAAAAGTTAGATGTATCATTTTCATATACGTACAGTTTCACATAATATGTCACGCAAAATATTAAAATGGTTTAACCCCAGTTTCGTCGACAATTAAAATTTCTTCACCTTTAAATATATCAAAACTGAAAAACAGGAAGGAAGGAAATTTCGTATTGGCGAAACTGGGGGAGGGGACTGTATTTAATCTCATTCATTAATTTTTTTCTCTGCTTAAATACAAGCAACATGGAATCTTAAAACAGAAAGCACAATGAGCTGAAGTCCGCGCGCATGCGCAGTCGCTGTGGCAATTTGTGATATCCGCGATTTGACGTCTCGTTCCAATGTTGGATCTGTTTTATTAGTTTGATTGAGTTTCATTTCCTAAAACAACTTTTGAATAAATGTTAGATCTTAGATATGTTCTAGCCTTGCAATTGCAGTCAGAGATTAATAAACCCTATGGAGCTGAGAATAACTTCATATGAATTTATGGGAAATTAGTGATTTTCAATTACTCCGGCTCATGATGGCCCTTTGGTTTGAATTTTTGAAAATGTCCTCAATGCCCCCCCCCCCCCAAGAATAATGTACAAAAAATCATTACCATAGCCCCCGGGGAGCTGCTGCAGAATCCCGGGAAGGTACGATTTGGGGGGGGGGAAGGGGAAGTGGGGTCAAATGTGCACAAAAGGCACATAAGTAGGGCACAAGGAATGTGTTTGAGAAATTTCAACTTGATTCGTCTTTTCATCTATGCTGTAGCCCTGTTCAAGAAACCGAAAACTTTTTTGAACAGCGATTTTATAACTGAAATTCCTCCTCCTCCTGATAATCCAGGGGATTGTATTTTGGTTTACGTCATCAGGGGTTACTAGAGATTGAGTACCAAAAATCAACACCGGGGGTCTTCATGGGGCTGAGATACAGAGGGATAAAAAACCCAGAAAACCCCAACTTGTTCTGTCGTGTAAACGGTTCTTGGTCGCTTTTATTTCCTTTCGTCTTTCTTGGTGGTGGATTTGCTTTTGTTGGCTGCTGCTGACGTTTGGTTTTCTTGGCGACGGGACGCACCCGCGTCCCGTGATACACGTTATGTCGTACTCCACGTTTGCTATTTATTTTGTGTATTCGTGTATCCAGACTCTTTAAATTTACTAGATCTTCCAATTCAAACCTTTATTATTTTTAATAATTATGTTTTTTAGTGATTTTTCATAATACCATTGTTAGTGATTAATGAATAATGTTAAAAAAAGTAATAACCAATTCTGATATTGCAAGCGTCCTATTTCCAAAAATAAATCTCGAAATTATCATGATAATTTTAAAATAAACAACGGATTTATGTGAACTAATATAGCAGCAAAGCCTGCGAAAACAGGATGAAATAAAAATAACTAAAATGTTTCTAGAAAGTAGAAGCCAATTGATTCACACGCCAACAGATTAAAAGAAAAAGTCAAACGTACACTTGCTAATGGTTTAAGAGCAACATCTTTATTTAAAGTACGTAAAGGAGAACACTTCAATTTTCCAGCTTTGTTTCTAAGCACAAACTTTTAACATTGAGTAGAGTAACCTGATTGGCGCGTGTTTAGCGCCGAATATCGCCAAGGCATGCTTTTGCATGAATCGGAAAATCCAGCATTAAAACTAATATTACAGGAAAGAAAACAGTACGGATTTCATAGAAAAGTAAGTTAACACATGAAAGTACGTCCTAAATGTATTGGTTTGCTATCAGGATTAAAAAAAATCTCTTAAGATACCAAAACCTTGAACATACGCCTGGAAAAACAAAACAATTTTTTACAAATTCCTGCGGAAAATGTCTCTTTAATTAAGGCAAGATATTGCACAATCTTAACAATGGTTTGTTTGTTAATACAACTGTGTGCATACAAATGACTTACAATTTACGCTCTATTACTACTTTTGGATTGCAAAAGTGCTGAGACAAATGGACATTGTTCAGAAACTGGAAACTCACACAAATCAAAGTGTTCCTAAATTCACATGATTTAACTTTTCGAGATGGATATTATTTATACTTGTAAGTGCTTTTTTTTCCTAATTTAATTACTCTGTCTGATAATTAAACAATGTGAAATTTTTTTATTGATAAACGAAGGAGTTTTTTCGCTCGTTTAAAACCTTTAAGGTAGTGGCAATGATTTTACCTGTTCGTACCTGGGATATATTTTTTTTTGTAAATAATGGCTGCACTTTTCCTATTATTAATAAGGCGTATTATAGTCAGTACACTTGAGTACAATTTTTTTATCCCACTAGAGTACTTTCTTTCGAGTAAGGATTTTTTTAAAGAATGATTGAAGCACCCAAAGCTTTGGGTAAAAAGAATACGTTGTGCTCGAGTGTGCTGACTGTAACACGTCGTATTAATAATGGGAAAGCTGCAGCTACTATTTCCAAAAAAAATACCCCGGGTACAAATGGGTACACGACATGTCCGTTTCAAAACTTTCAATCGATGGTCAAAAAAAAAAAAAGTTTAACTATCAAACAGATTAATTAAATTACAAAAAAAAAAAAAAAAATCACTAGTGTAAATAATATCCATCTTGAACAATAAAATCATATGAAGTTAAGAATTTTAATTTTGTGTGATGAAATGATGTCTGGAACTCAACTGGTTTATTCTAACACAAACGGATACTTACTTTTGAACCTTATTGCTCACATGACGGAAGGAAGTTAGACATAAACAAATAACTAAGTTTAATGTTTTGGTTTGGTTTATTGTTTGCATTATCCCAACGCCAAAGTTTAGAATTTTGAACATGACTTTTTTCCACCTAGCTTGTACTAATCTAAACACTGTGAAACATACGCATTTGGAGTTAGTGCTTTACATATAAAAAGATAATTAGGTATGTGCATGTTCGTTACACAAATCCAACATTCACGTCGGATCTTTTACCAAATTTGGCACAGAGGTCCTATGATGTTCAAGAATTTTCTTAGGTAATCTGCTCTTGTTATAGTGAAAAAATCAGGGTTTGCATCCCCAGAAATATAAATACACATTAATGACATGTTATAAGCATACAATTTTTTTTTTAAATAGAATTATATCTTTGAATGCAAATTTAATATTACGGAAAGGTTCTTTACTGAAGATCTAAAACATGAGGCTCATAGTAGCGAGTCCTCTAGTCTGGTTTTATGCTGAAAAATAACAAAAAATGCAAAAGAAAAAAAATCACCCCCCAAAAAAATTTTGTTTCGATGTTTTTAAAAATATTACCCCCTAGGGGATATTAACGCCCTGATTCTCCAAACTTGCTCCAAATGTTCATGCTTTTAAACGTTTTGCCTCTCTAGACCCTCAGAAGAATATTTATGACCGTCCGTATAAAAATAATGGGTATAAAGTGATCGAAAAGTGAAAGAAGGGGGGGGGGGGCACCGTTTCCAAAATGTAGGACGTGATGAGAAAAAATGATGATCATCTTCGGAATTTGGTGTGCATTTTAGATAAGAAACAGCAAGTTGAGTTATGCTCAGAATATTTTGAAGGTTTTTTTTTTTTTTTTTTTGTCACGCAGTGTAATCGAACTCTCTTAGAAAAACGTAAATGATTGTAATCTGTCCGCATTCCGAACAAGAATTGATTTTTTTTTATTTCTACTATTTTTAAATTTCCTTTAAAGGAAAAGAAAATTATTTTTATTTACATTAAAATTATAAGCAAAATTAATAAAATCCTGCTGTTTTTAATCTTTAGATGAGGGGAGTTTAGAGAAAAAATCTGTTTTTTTTTCTTTGAAATAGGATGTATGAAAAATTCGTATATTTCTTGACTAATTATTGCTGATTTCCAGCTTCAAAACATCTATCCCGGCCAGAGGACAAGCCCGACTACATCGACACGCTCCTCTTCATTGGCAAGATGAGGAGCGACCTCGATGATGTGATTCGGAAGGTGTCTGAGCAGCAGCAGATCTTCAGGAGCGGCGAAGATGTGCGCTTCACCGTCATGCTTCACGAACAGTTCATCCGAGAACTGCTCGCGCAGCGGCGAGCCGACGGCCAGACCATCGAGGAGATGAAAGAAAGACTGCGGGAGCAGGAGCAGGGTAAGAACAATCTCGTTTGTCGTTCATGTACTTTGTGCGGATATTTTTTAAAAACTCTCATGAAATGGGAATGAAAACGGAGAAAGTTTAAGGAAAAAAGTTTTCTTTGGTTTGTTTCAAAGGCACTTGCTTCCACCCGGGAAAAATTTTCGACTCAAAAAAGATCAAAATTAAGGAGTGCATTCCAGCAGCGCTAGAAAGTATTCGAAATTTTACGTTCCCTGCCGGCAGGGTTGGCAAGGTTTTGGACACTACGATTAATACAGCAGTAAAACTTATTTCCAAAAACCGTTAAAAAATTAAGCTTTTTTTTTTTTTTTTTTTTT
Organism: Uloborus diversus; assembly: GCF_026930045.1. Classification (NCBI taxonomy): domain Eukaryota; kingdom Metazoa; phylum Arthropoda; class Arachnida; order Araneae; family Uloboridae; genus Uloborus; species Uloborus diversus. The sequence continues at coordinate 164,827 of NW_026558431.1, forward strand.
TTGCACCTAAATATTGCATATTTAATAACATTACTTTGAGTTAAAAATGGAACTGAAATTAGTTGTCTTGGTAGGGTTGTGACTTTCCTTCCATAACTCTACCAACTGTTGATAAAGAAGTTTTTATGTAGTAGAGTTATTGGCAATTTGTTTGAAGATATTTTTAAATGAACATTTTGGGGAGAAATATTAACAAATATTGCTCATTAATTAAACCTCATTAATATCTATATTTATGCATTACGAATATTGAAGTAAATACGAATTAATTAACCCCCCGTAGCTTTAGCCTACTTTTGGCCAGTTTAATAGTTCGGGACAGTTTTAGAAAGTTTTGGCCGCTAAAAACCACCTGTACTGTCCTAAACCAGATTATTGGAGTCCAAAACCCAACCCTGCCTGCCGGGCATGTTTGTCTAAAGAATGCATGCCCATTTTTTTTTCATGCTCAGTTTTTTTATTGCATAATAACAAAAAAAATGGAACTTGTCATATAGCATTATAGTCAGGCAAAAAACTAATACAACAGCTTTGTACCTGAATCAAAAATTATTTCAATATAAAGCATAAAAAAAGATAATTACATGCACAGCCGGGCACGTAAGGATAAAATATTTATGCCTGATTGGAAAATGTATGCGCCCCGGGCATGTCGGGCAATATAATTGTCGAGCCATGCATTCCAATGCATTGTTTGTTTAAATATTTTGGAATAATCAGCATCCTACACTAAACACTTCGATGTAGGCTGTGATACAATTTAATATCCTTATGCACCAAAAAATCAATTGAAAGATATGTTTGCAACATATTTTCATTTAATTTTTCTGTATATATGCTCCCACCTATATATTAATCGGCGGTACAAACTTTACGAAGAAAAGGACCTTTTAGTTTTAAATCTTGACACTTACAAAAAAAAAAACACATCCTACTCAAAACTCCATTCGTAAAGTTGAATGAAAATGTTAAAAATGTTGATAAAATTTGGTTTTGCGACCAAATAAAGCTATTGGCAGACGGGATAAAATTGCGAAGAATAAAAAATAATACGGGCTTTTCAAAAAAGTGCCATCTTTGTGTAGTATATACGGGCTTTTCAAAAAAGTGCCATCTTTGTGTAGTCTTCATCTTATTTTTTACTTTTATGGAAAAACAGGATAAAAAAGTTGAATGAGATTTGGTGTGTTGCAAGATGTAAAATGATATCCTTGACCTATCTGAAAGCATCTGTTTCTTTCGACAGAGAACATAAATCTGATGGGAAGGATTCATGCTCTTAGGATACGTTCTGCTGACCACACAATTTTCTCCACCAGGGTCCAGCGAAACGTGAATCGAATCTACCTGGATCTCTATCATCGCAGTAAGTTTCAATTTTAGATTCAAAGAAAAATCTCGTATTTGATATGTATCATCGGAAAAAATTGCTTCTCATGTCTGACATTTAGCATGAAAATTTAGCTTTTTGATGGTGCTACGATTAAATCTCACTAGTTACGTGTGAATATATGTCCTTAAGAACGTAAATTTCAAACTTGATTGATAGACAGTAAGCTCAATTTTTAATGCAAACTCAAACTTGTGTTTTCTTTCGCTTTGGCAGGAGCTCCTTGGGGAGAAGACGTCCCGCCACTCCCTCCAGTTAACCTCGATGTCTCCGGCGCGGTGAACGTCGCAAATCGCGCCCTGGAGATCGCAATGTTGGCTTTGGCTGAGGTAAGACGCTCCCAGGGCCCCGTCGCCGCCCCCGGACCAGAAGAGGACTCTTCGTCCGACGACGATGATGCCCCGGACGACGCCCCAATGGCCGCAGCCGTCCAGGTGGACGCAGCTGTCCCGGACCTGCCCATCGTCGCCCCACCTGCACCAGCCCCCCTTGCCGCACCTTCAGCCCTCCCGGACGTGCCCGAGGCCCGGGCCGGACCTTCTTCCAGGAGGGTAGCAGGTAAGCGTACTAGGTCTCGTGGTTCAGGTAAGTCTCGTAAGCGTACTAGGCTTAGTTCCTCAAGACCGGAGGGAGGCTCGCAAGGGGACGCACCCCCTGCCACGCCCACCTGTTCCGAGGAGCCAAGCTCCGTGCAGGATGAGCGGCAGGAGGAGGAGGAGGCGAGGGGCGAGTCGAGCGACGACTCAGGGACGCATGGAACCACAGTCGCCGCCACGGATGAGGTGTCCGAACCCACCCCCTCCACCGGGGGTAGGCTCGGGCGCCGAGTACGCAGGCAGGTGCAATTGTACCAGGCGCCTGCCAACTCCCTGGGCCGCCGTCCCCGGCTCCAGCCCCCCAGCCGCCGTACTCGCCGTCGTGAAGACGTGCGGAATATCCGAAGGGTGCGCCGCCCTCGTAGTCCATCTTCCGATCGTTGAGGGGATGGGGGGTATTGATCAACTCCGAATTCTTTCGGCATTTGCTCGAAATGAAATTCATTGGATGGAGACGTGACACGACTGCACTTGGGCATTCGGGGGCTTTCGGGGCCGTGCCCTTGGTCCACGGGAGCTTTGAAGGAACTGCCTGCAGACCATAAAGGAGACTTTGAAGGCTGTGTCCTCATCCTTATGGCGATATTTAGGGACTGTATCCCCGTCTTATTGGTGAATTTCAGGGGATGAGTGTTTAATTTACTGAGACTTTTAGAACCGTGTCCTCAACGTAATGGAGTTTTAGAGGACTCGTGCCTCTACCCGATTGGGAATGCGTCCTTAAATTTTCTGGGGGTTTCAGAGACTCTGTATAGAGACTGAACTAATCGTCCGTCACATCAACAACACATAATTCAACGTTACACAGTAGCAACTCATCATCGGTTAATGTATGCCTCCTACCCATTTCTACGAACAATCGCTTCTTCATCCAGTAATTATTCGTTTATATACATGCATTTGAACAATCATTAATTCTTCATTCACATGCATTTGTTCTTTCATTTACATGCAATTCCAACAATCACTTAATCGATCTTTCATTCACATGCAATAGAACAATCATTTATTTGTTCTTTCATTCAGAAAACCTTCATACAGTTATTTATTCATTAACTCATTTTCATTCGCATTCAGTAGTCATAGTCAATCATTTGTCAAATGAGTGTGACAAGTACAGTGTTTGCCGATATATATTCTGATATATATCCGATATTTATTTTGAAAATATCATGATAGTTTTGATAGTTATTTTTTGAAGTACAAAATTTGCAATAGATAAATTATATGTATGAATCATATTAATTAATATTCTTTCAATATTATAAATAGCCAAAAGTAATATGCTATATTTAAAAAGCAGATTGATGTATCATTTATATAATGTTAATATTATAATATTCCTTCTATTTTATATTCATAAAATTATTAGTAATGAAACTATTTTAATTAAATGTTTTAATGGGAGTTAAAAGTTGGTCACAAAAAAAGGAAAATCTTATGAATGTGTACTGACCAATGCATATTTTTATTTCTGAAATACATAAAATTGGTAAAAGTAGTTAACCAAAGAAAAAATGAGTAAAACATATTATGCTTCAGTAATTCATTTAAAATTAATAGAAATGTATCAATTATGTTAAATTTATATCTAATAGATTTAACTATTACATTTTACAAATGGTTGTAAATATCATTTATTTTTAAATGCCATTCTTAGTATGTAATTTTTTTTTATAAATTGTATATTTATGAATATAAATAATGAAGAAACATTAAATTTAAAGTTGATGTATTATAAAAGCATAAGTATACTAACAACATTGTTTGAGGAAGTATTTATTATTTAATAACTTAAGTTGGCGCTGTTTGAAAATATTGGATGTAGATCAAAATATCAGATTTTTGAAAATTATCATGATATTTTCAAATGTTGCAACCGAATGTGATAGAGTAAATAAATAGTTAATCAAATGAACTGCGAGTGAATGATCAAATAAATGATTGTTGTGTTGAAAGTGAATTAATGAACTATCACACTGTTACCTTAAAAGGCAAGCTTTATGCATTGAAATGAGTAAAATTCTGACAACGTGTAGATAAATGTACAAATAAAAACAGCTAGAACAAACGCTGCAAACAGCTGTTGCAAGGTTAAAAAAGTAAACTCCTTTATCAGTGTCAAAAAAAAAAAGAAAAAAGAAAAATGGATTACAGTCCGACAACGGACAAGTGAAGGAGAAATACAGACTGAATGGGTAAAAAAAAAACTAAGTGTCCAGCACTGGAAATGATCTGCAATCTGAGGACATCTTCACCAAGGAAAAAAATGTCATGTCAAAAAAGGTTTTGTAAGGAAATATTTAGAAGCAGTAAGGATCGGGAGCAGCTCGACAGTTTGTGAAGCAATAAGATATGCATAAGAGCTAAATATAATTCACTGAAACATTGTTTTAAAAGTAATAACCGATATTTCTCAGCATTTACATTAAATGATCGATTTAAAAAAAATAGAAATCAACTATAACTGTTTAGAAAATTGTATTGCTCAAAATGTCATGCTTTGAGTTTTGTAAAATATCGCTAACAAATTGTGGCATACATTTTCTTAATTGAGTAGGACAGTAATCCCTCGTTATATCGCTTCTTGGCAAGAGACAAGAAAAAATCAGGATATGTCCGAAAGGGCGATATAACCTAGGTCATAAGATTTAGTGATTCAAATAACTGACAAATTAATGACATGTGCACCTGCAGAAAAGAAGCTTTTTATCACAACAGATTCACTGAATGCGTTTTGCAAAAAAAACTCGTTTCATGTTTTGTACATTTTATACAAATGAGTGCTTTACATTGTAAACGGATATCTTTTGTTTTATTTCCACATATCGAACTGTGCTTTCGGTCACTTTTTTTATTGCTATGTACCATATTTTTCTTTCGGGAGTGACCATTTTTTTTTCTCGCTATTCAGCAAAAAGTCTCAAATGATTTGCCACCTACTGATAGAATTTCCAGTTACAGTTTTACATTGAACCCAGGCATTGATTTTCAGCAAGGTCCAAAACAGCACACAAAACCTGAGCGGATTTTGTCAAAGCTCATTATTTAAAATCTTATTATTTCACAAACTTGATCTCTTGGCATCATGTTCTAGAAAAGTGATGGCTCCTAATCCTTTGATCACACGCTATGCAGTTTATGTCCTTATACAGAGTATATTTTACGTGATTCAATTTATATAGCAGCATATATTTCTGTTATTCCAATCGCTTTCGCCGATAAGTTTCCTCTTCAGTTCATTTTCTTCTGCTTTTCTGTACCCATTTATAACAAGCATTTGAAGAACTGTTGTGGCTAACGCTGCGTTTAGTATGTGGTGTTGGGTTCCTATATTCCTTCAAAAATCGACTTTTGTTCTAATTTGAGCGTCATTCAGAACCTCATCCGTTAGTTAACTTCATAATTTCCAACTTTGAATGTGAGTACCAATTTCTTTTCGAAGTTTCCTTCAGTATGTATTACTTTTCATGGAATAACTTCTTTGTCAGATTATGATCAGTTTTGAGATGACAAGAACCAGCGATTATCAGAGCATTATTATAGTAATGTTCATTTTCAAGTACTCAAAATCGAAACACTTCATCAATGCCAGCACTTTCTGACAAGAATAACGAAAGTATTTTGATAATGAGTAGTGAAGATGTGTTTTTGCCTGCTAATGAGGAAGCATTAGATGGTAAAATGCAAGTAAGCATTACCTTGGAAATGCTCTTCTTCTGAAAACCGCTGGTCTTTCTTATCGCTATACTGATTTTTATTATCTTACAAAGAATAAATATTCCAGGAAAAGATACACATACGCTAGGAGTTTTTTAAAAGGAAACGGATTTAACATGAAAATTTTAAAGTTGACTAAGTAAGGGTTTTGGATGTCCCTCAAATGGGAACTAACTACGAAGGAGTTACTACGTCCTCATGCGGAGTGTATTTTACGTGATTCAATTTATATAGCAGCATATATTTCTGTTATTCCAATCGCTTTCGCCGATATGTTTCCTCTTCAGTTCATTTTCTTCTACTTTTCTGTACCCATTTATAACAAGTCTTCAAGCATTTGAAGAACTGCTGTGGCTAACGCTGCGTTTAGTATGTGGTGTTGGGTTCCTATATTCCTTCAAAAATCGACTTTTGTTCTAATTTGAGCGTCATTCAGAACCTCATCCGTTTGTTAACTTCATAATTTCCAACTTTGAATGTGAGTACCAATTTCTTTTCGAAGTTTCCTTCAGTATGTATTACTTTTCATGGAATAATTTCTTTGTCAGATTATGATCAGTTTTGAGATGACAAGAACCAGCAATTCTCCGAGCATTGTTATAGTAATGTTCATTTTCAAGTACTCAAAATCGAAACACTTTCAATGCCAGCACTTTCTGACAAGAATAACGAAAGTATTTTGATATTGAGTAGTGAAGATGTGTTTTTTCCTGCTAATGAGGAAGCATTAGATGGTAAAATGCAAGTAATCATTACCTTGGAAATGCTCTGCTTCTGACGACAACCGCTGGTCCTTCTCATCGCTATACTGATTTTGTTTTATCTTACAAAAAAATATTCTAGGAAAAGATACACATATGCTAGATTTTTAAAAGGGAACTTGAATAACCTTTAAAGTTTTAAATTATAAAGTTCGCAAAAAAAGGTTTTTGGAAGTCTCTCAAGTAGGAACTAACTACGGAGAAAGACAATCAAAGTGATATTTCGAAAGAAAATAGGACACCAACACCACATACTAAGCGCAACAGTACTTCAAGTATTTGAAAATTTGATCGAAGAATTGATATTGAAGCATATATGGAATGTCCTTACTGAAGCTGTAACATATTTGGCATATTCATGTTAACAATGAAATGCAATATTAGAAGAAAAATATGCTTTAACATCAACTTTATATACTCTTGGATTACATTGTTTAAATGGACTTGAATTGGATAGTTTGTGGGAACTATTACTGGGAACTAGCTGCTCTTCCATAATGAAATGCCAAGAGACCAAACTTTTGAAATATGAAATTTTTAAGCTTCAATATTGAATCGATGCAGGTTTTATGTCATGTTTATACCTTGCGTAATTAATGTCTGGATCTTACATGAAGTAAGTGGAAAAGCACTAGCAGGCTGAAATTCGTTTGAAATTTAAATGTGAAAAATAACGAGTAAAAATAATTCTCTCTCAACCAGAAAAAAAAATTTGTAAAAAAAATGTATATAACGCACGAATAAAAGTGATAGACTACAAAAAATTAAGCATAAACGAGCACGGTACCACAGTTCAAAATGTAGAAATAAAACTATGGATATCTCATCAAAATTTTAAGCACTCATTCATGGAAAATGCAGAGCACTCATTGTTCAGTTTTATACGAAATGCATTCAGTAAATTAGACTGTAATAATATTGTCGGTAAACTATTAAGGACTAATAGATTGTATTCATTCTTTCTTTTATTTGTTGAAATGTCAAATTTTTGCAGAAATATACTGTTTTTCCTTTGAAATTAGGATGTCTGGTTTGGTTAGAGACAGTAGTAAACTCAAGAAAGTCCCATTTTAGATAATACAATTTTGTAAAATCTAAGTTATTCTTCATGGTTGTTCTTTCTCATACAATCTAGATTTTTTGGAATCTTACTACTAGCAGAAAATTTCTACTGTAGTTAATGATTTGTCGAGCACAAACTATTCCCCTAGTTTTTGGAAATCTTTCCTTTAAGACTCTTTGCCTTTTGTAGATGTCCAAGATGTAGATGTTTCATGAAGTATCGTTTCCCGTTCTGCCCTTTTCCAGTTTATTTACTCATTCTCGTCTTGATCTCGTTCACTTGTCCGTTGTTGGACTTACTGATCCATTTTTCATCTTGCACTGATGAAGGGAATTGCTTTTATAACCTCGAAACAATTGTTTGCAGAGTTTTTAAAATTCTTCTTAATTGTTTTATTTGTACAAGTATATGCGTTGCCTTAATCTTACTCATCTCATTGTACAAAGTTTCTGACCACTTTTTTACATAACAGTTTGATTCTTCTTTCATCCAAAACAACGTAACAATTATTTATTTGATTTTTCACTTACACTGCATTTGATCAGCTATTTATTCACTCAATCACATTCTTTTGTCACATTTATCTGAAGAATGTTTGAATGTGACTTCTGAATGTGAATGAAAATGAGTAAATGATTAAATAACTAATTGCAGGCAATGTGGATGAAAAAACAAATGATTGTTCTGTTGCATGTGAATGAAAGATCTATTAAAGGGTTGTTTTAATTGCAAGTAAATGAAAGAACAAATGCATGTGAATGAAGAACTAATGATTGTTCAAATGCATGTATATAAACGAATAATTACTGGATGAAGAAGAGATTGTTCGTATAAATGGGTAGGAGGCATACATTAACCGATGATGGGTTGCTGTTGTGTAACGTTGAATTATGTGTTGATGTGACGGACGATTAGTTCAGTCTCTATACAGAGTCTCTGAAACCCCCAGAAAATTTAAGGACGCATTCCCAATCGGGTAGAGGCACGAGTCCTCTAAAACTCCATTACGTTGAGGACACGGTTCTAAAAGTCTCAGTAAATTAAACACTCATCCCCTGAAATTCACCAATAAGATGGGGATACAGTCCCTAAATATCGCCATAAGGATGAGGACACAGCCTTCAAAGTCTCCTTTATGGTCTGCAGGCAGTTCCTTCAAAGCTCCCGTGGGCCAAGGGCACGGCCCCGAAAGCCCCCGAATGCCCAAGTGCAGTCGTGTCACGTCTCCATCCAATGAATTTCATTTCGAGCAAATGTTAAAAGAATTTGGAGATGATTGATGTTTTAGTTAGTTAAACCAAGTTGGTTTAACCTTTTTTTTTGGTTTATTTTGCATTTTCCTGGGGCTATTCCGGACTGATGAGCCCTAATAAGGGCGAAACTGCAGGGACAAGTGTTCACCTGCAGTCTCTGGATGCCCGGGGATTTTCACTGTTTAGTCGGATCTCAAAGGTTTCCTTTTTGACTTATCAAAGTCAAAAATTATTTGAGTTACCAAAGCCCCCTTTTTTTTTGCTCTGCACTGGAAGAATCTCATTTTCTTAGGAATTAAAATTGTTTCTCTTTCTGGATAAACCGTACCTTGGGGCTTGTAATTTACTTGGTAATTTAGTCACAAAAGTGGAAAACTTGAAGGCGATAATTTATTGATAAATATCTGAATTTCTGTAATAGCTAGTATTTTACATTATTGCAATCGCAAATTTTACCTTGCGGCAGGGTTGTACTCTAAATAAGGAAATGCTTTAAGAAAAACTTAAATTTTAAAGTAGGAAACACTAAAGCACTTTTCAATCCAATAGACTTGTGTTCATCCATTCAATGCGAATTATCTAAGCTAATCAAGTTATTAAACAAAAATAGCAAATAAATCAAAGCGTTATTCACAAATTTTTCGGGGTTAACTTTTACTTTAGTTACAGAAATGAACACTTACTAAATTTAGCACTATGTGAATGGCGTTAATGCTGAAGTAAATAATAAATGTCAGTAAACAATTTTTTTTAAAAAAAAAAGGAGGAAAACTTAGCGTTCAAGCTCCACATTCAAACAATTTTCGACGAAGACTTGTTTACAAGTACACTTAAATGTACTAGCTCAAAATTTTCATCAAATTTTAGTTCAAGTTGACGTTCTGGGTTCTTTCTGTCATCTCTGTGCTGTATCAAAAGAGTTTCATTTGTGTTAGAGCAAATCTTGCTTATTAACTAGTAAAGAATGTTATGTATGTATATATATAGTAATTAAATCAGTTACAAACATTCCTTTTACATTGATTTATTTTTAGAAATTTAAACAAAAATTTCAAAGGATTACGTTTGAATACAATACTTCTTTCTGTTGTGTAAAATAGCGGAAATCTGATAAAGATTGTAATCATTTAGATATCTGGAGGTTTTTTTTTTGGTGACGAAAGCATAATCCTTTTCTTTTTACAACGAAATGCCAAATCTTTAAAATATTATTACATTTTTACTTTTCCACAAACATTAAATTGACTATTTTTATCCCATTTACGATAATGCAGCTTTATCTTTGCTTGATAATCAATTTCTCATTATCGCCTGTTTTCCTAAGAATGCCTGTTTTAAAGCCAAAACCTTTTCTCGAAAATTATCAATTTTACAGAACTTAAATTCTACTAATGTCTTTCTTATGTTAAATATTAATTTACTTTTCTATTGAAATACCGAACTTGTTTCACTGTTTAAGGTATGTTTAGTCATTTGTAAAGTCAAACTTGTGAGCAAACATGAAATGAAATTAACCAACACCTGTTGCTGCTAATATGTAAAATGATTGTACTGTTACTACTTTTGATTGAAGATCAGAACTAGTCATGGACGATTTTGTTCATAAGTAACTGGAAAATTGTACGTTATGTCCAAAAAAACTTACATGCATTTGATAAAGAGCTAAAGAATTTTTTTTAAACCTTTATTTAAATCAGAAGTTTATTTGATGGTGTGAATTTAATTGTTTATTAAAGATTTTAAAAAGTAAACTCAAATGTTAGTTTTTTTAATTTTAAACCTTTTTTTTTATGATAATCTTCTGTGATATCAGAATTGCATCAGTTAAAATTGTTTAACACATTGAAAAAAAGTTTCAAAGGTATCATTGTCTCCTTAAGAAATGTCAAACATTCTAAAATTAAACTATTATGCATTGCTAATGTACTAAAGCTCCCCATTCTGAATGTAACTACTTGTTAGAGAGCATCAAAAAAAAATATTTAAAAAAAAAGAAAAAAAAAGAAAAAAAATAAAAAGAAAAAAAAAGAAAAGAAAAAAAGAAAAGAAAAGAAAAAAAATAAAGAAAAAAAAAGAAAAGAAAAGAAAAAAAATAAAAAAAAAGAAAAATCAAAAAAAGAAAAGAAAAAAAATAAAGAAAAGAAAAAAAATGAAAAAAAAAAGAAAGAAAAAAATGTAAGAAAAAGAAAAAAAAATGGTGCTCTCCTTTGAAAATGTTTTTAAATTTATTTGTAATCTGTTAAACTGCTATTACTTTCTGCTGTGACCTTGTTGATATGTGAAGTTTTATTAGGATGTAAATTTCATAGATATAGTTATCATTAATATTGCAATACCATGAGGTTTGTGCACATGTCTTAAGTAGTGCCGAATACTAGGAAAATGCTATTTCGTTCTCTGGAAGACAACTGCTTGAGTTTTAAAAATTTTATTTAAATTTTTTGATGTTTTTGAGCTAAAATCAAGTTTAGTGCGATTGAAATATAATTTTCCTGTTTTATAATTTTTTAATGCACTTGTTTGACTTTATTAATTCTTTCCCTTGATTTTCTTTTTTTAAATATTATGAATTTTATTTTAAAGTTGTCTGAAAGAGAGAGAGAGGAAAAAAAAAACCCTTGTTCTGGGTAAATAGGATGAAAAATTAGATTAACAAATTAAAAGACAACATGTGGAAAAAAATTAAACTGCCATGTTTCTTTTATCTAAGTATCTCATTACGGTGGAAAAAACCATAGATTTAAAAGTAATGCAGTCTTTTTCTAAAAAGAAAAGTAGAGAAAAGTTCAAAAAGCCATAACTTTTTGAATTATCAGATAATCTTTAAAATATATATTTAAGCATCTAACTTTAATAAATTCTTAAATTGAAGTATAACTTGAAAACGATCATTTTTAGCATACTTGTTCTATCACTATCTTTCAAGGTTTTAATTTTCAACACTTACATTGGATTAGTCTGGCAAAGAAAAAAAACGCTGATTGAGAAAATATTAGGTATACGATTAACAAAACTAAATGGCACAAAAAATTAATAAAATAGTTTACTTTCTAAACCTATGCATATGCAGTATTTCTCAAATTTTGCCTTTTGTATTCTGCATTGCTTTGTAAGATAATGTTTGTGGCACTAAAGCACCATAGTAGTTACCTCATTATGATCGGGTACAAGGTTCTTCAGGAGTCATGCAAGTTCCCCGACTAATTTCAACTAAAATTCACGATCAAGCCGCAGCTAGATCACATCCATCAGTTATTGTGATGACAAGCCTCCGGAGAGGCTACATTCTCTTCGCCTTCAACACAGTCTGGAAAGGACTCTCTTCCAACCTCAAGTGATGAGGTCTCGAGTCTGAAGACTCAGTAAGAGACTTAAAAATATGCTTCACTCCATTCTTACTGATAGACCACGTAAAAGCTGTCGTCTGTGTACCTCTCTCAGTCTGGTTGTGAAAACTTTATCGCAGGTTGGAAAGGACTTTATTCTAACCTCAAGTGATGAGGTCTCGAGTCTGAAGACTCAGGAAGAGACTTCCAACAACTCTGCCTCTCTGAACTGCCGGGTACTTACTTCCCTGAGGCTTGCGGCTATATTATTGTTGGAGTGGTGTAGTGAGCGAGCGCCAAATATGCTTCACTCCATTTTTACTGAGAGACCACGTAAAAGCTGTCGTCTGTGTATCTCTCTGTCTGGCTGTGAAAACTTCATCGCAAGTTGGAAAGTACTTTATTCTAACCTGAAGTGATGAGGTCTCGAGTCTGAAGACTCAGTAAGAGACTTCCAACAACTCTGCCTCTCTGGACTGCCGGGTACTTACTTCCTTGAGGCTTGCGTCTATACCATTGTTGGAGTGGTGTAGTGAGCGAGCGCGAAATATGCTTCACTCCATTCTTACTGAGAGACCACGTAAAAGCTGTCGTCTATGTATCTCTCTCAGTCTGGCTGTGAAAACTTCATCGCAGGTTGGAAAGAACTTTATTCTAACCTGAAGTGATGAGGTCTCGAGTCTGAAGACTCAGTAAGAGACTTCCAACAACTCTGCCTCTCTGGACTGCCGGTTATTTACTTCCCTGAGGCTTGCGGCCATACCATTGTTGGAGTGGTGTAGTGAGCAAAATGTGCTTCACTCCATTCTTACTGAGATACCACGTAAAAGCTGTCGTCTGTGTACCTCTCTCAGCCTGGCCTTGGAAACTTCATTTCCAGTGACATCTCTAATAATGCTGAACTGAAGTAATGTTGAAACTTTAAAAGTGAATGGTGCTTTAGTGTCCGAGTTTCCTGTAATACGTTAGAATTGATTGAGCTGTGACTTGAAAAATACATGTTTGTCAAATATGTTTGTATTACGAGCATTATGTGTTAGAATTGAAATTTTACAATGTCTGAAAATATTTGTGTCATGTTCCTCTAAGAAAACTTAAACTAAAACAAAATGGAGTGATTCCACTGTAGAACTTATTTTTTGCAAAATCTGTACTCTTACTAGACTTATTGTTGTAACTTAGTACCTCAAATTGCTTCTTGTTCTCTGGATATGTTCAGCTTTTTTGCAAAATGTCTCTGAAATACTATTCTTTAAAAAAACGCAATTTTTATTTTATAATTGCTACTGTAAATCAACTGCATCAGAGTTTTGTATGAACAATTGCAATATGTTTTGATGCTTTTTTACTGATGTATAACAGCAATGCATAATTTTTTTTTAACTTAAACTAATTCTTTAACTGTTAATTTTTTAAAGTTTTATTGAAGTGTTTTTAAATGCACTTTAACATTAGCGAAACTTAAGTAGTTTACAGGGATAGTATAATTAATGTTTTTTTGTTTTATTTGTACATTTTTTTTTCCAGTTTCACTGAATGTGAATTCTAGTGTCAAAATAATTTTAGCAAAGGTTAGTTAATAGAGTACAATTTTCCAGTTCAAGAATTATGAAAACCTAAAATTTTTTCTATTCCTAAATCCGTTGTTTTAACTGAAATTGTGTATATTTTGGACAGAATCAAAGAAAAAGTAGAATTAACAAACTTTCGAGCACTTTTTAACTTACGACTCGGATAAGATAATGGCTGACCTTTAGAATGTTTATTTCCCCTTAGGAACTGAAAAAGGAAGTGCTTTGACATGAATTGCATTTGAGCTACCTTCGGAATACTTTCGCGAAGAGAGCCCAAAACACATTTTCATTTTTAGTGTACTCCTAAAAAAGAAATGAACATTCTCAAGTTCAGGCTCCTTTTTATCGGTCCACATTATCTTTCTATCAAATCATAATCAGAACAACTGTTTTGAATTCATTACATTCATTATAATTGTTTTATTTTCTTTAATAGTTAATTATTAGAAATTATTATTCCTGTTTTCAAAAATTAGCAGGAATATTGGTTAATTTTGTTTCCCTATGTATATATGTCTCTTTAAACGGTGAACAAGTAATGTCTTAATTCCTTCTTATCAGTAAGTACAATTTCAAGCAAATTTTAAAACAGCATGCAGTTTTAAAATTTTAAATAGTCACTAACAATATTTCAACTAAGTTCTTAGCAATAAATGGGATTAAAATAGCAGTAGTAGTAAAAAAGTGTTTCAAAATATTATTTTGAAATGAATGAATTGTTTTTTACATTGTGTCACGCTTAATAAAGTTTCACAAATGTGGACTGAAAATGTCACGGCACACGAAGGAATTCTGAAAAAAGAATTCACTTTTACTTGCCATAGTATTTAACTATTTTTGAAAAACTTTTAAAGTTCCCAAAAATAAATAAAAGCAATAGGAAAAGAAATTCTCGATTTCATTTTTCATACCTAGCCTTAGCACTCACTTTATTTAATTTTATTTTTTTACATCAATAGGTTTTTCCACCCTCTTTATATTTTTATCAAAAAAAAAATAAACTGCATATTTCCGGGAATTTAAGTACATCTCAACCTTTTACACCTTGTCACTAACATTAGGAAATACTGAAAAATTTACACTATTTTTCAGATTTTCCAAAATCTTTAATTGTGTAAATTTTTGAATTTTTTGGGACGACTTTTCACAAATTTCGGATTTGCTTTCCGCACAAATCATAATGGCGCGAAATAACGTTGCAACGTTTTATTCTAGGATACAAGCTTAAAATAGCAGCGATCTTTATTTTGCAATGTAAAGTGTTGGCAGTGTAATAATAAATTAACCTCTTATTTATTTGATACAGCACTGTTATTGACTTATACGGTACCAGAGAATATGAGTTAAATTACTCCCATACTTGTGCCTAGTCATGCAAAATTAAAGTGAATTAAAAGTCATTGTCATAAAGTGAAACATGCTAAATTGACTAAATATCTGTATATTTTTGATTTTTCATTCGGATGAACCTTTTCATAATACTTGATAACTTGTATTCAACGGATTACTTTATACTTTAATTTCATTACTAGGCGGGTTTTTTTCTTAAATGCCACCTTGTCTTGTTTAATTGTTTGGCTTAGTAATTAAACATTATTTCTTACCCAAATATCGAGTCTAGCAAAGTGTGAGAAGCAGATAAGCGCTTTGTTTTGATTAGTTTGACGAAAGTTTTTGAAAACATGCCGAGTGTTCTGACTGATAGTTATCCTGAATTAGAGCATAAAATTGAAAAATCTAAAATGTAAAACATGTTACAGATTAATCAACCTAGTACAGCTCTTTTCTTTTCCTGTTTATGCATTTCAGCGGCAGAAAAGTGCGACGCTATTGTTAGTTCGTTAACGGAAAATGTTTGACCTCCTTAGCTTTAGAAAACTTTTTTTTCTTAATTCATCTGTGGCCAATAAATAAAAATAGCAGCAGAGTGAAAAATAATCTTACAATGAGTCAAGCACAAAAAACTTCTCCCATAACAGAGCTAATATTTAAAAGTTATTCATGTACTTAAACGTTGGTAAAGGAATTGACATGTTAACTGTAAAAATAAAGTGGGCACTTGAAAAAATTCAATTTTTTTGACTTGAATAACGTTTAAAACTTGAAAGCATTCAGTTTTTAATGATATTTCAGAAAAAACAAAATAATGAAAAACACAAGCTTCGATTGACGGAAGTATCTTCTTCCGATGAACCCTTGGCTCAAACTCATCAATAATGTTGCCGCTACTCACTGCAAGGGAAATTGTAATGTTCAATGTATGGCAAGAAATTTTTCTTTTCAATTGGGCGAGTTCCGTAGTCAATCAGAGCGAAGTTTTCTCTTAAGTGAGCTTTGTTAATTGACACTCACTGGAGCAACGGTGACTAGAGTTGTATTAAACTTTTTCAGAGCAGAACGAAAGTTTTTTTTATCTTGCTCCTTTTTGAGATTTTCCAGACTAGGGAGTCCATTCGAGCAAAGATGTTGTCAGAAGATATACGTTGCGTAATTTTAGTTTTCGCAATGCGACACAAAGGACATTTAGTTACCATTTTAGTACTGTTTTTAGAGTGTCAAGCTGTAAGTCCATTTTTTTTTGGTCAAGATTTAATTGAAATATTCTTCAATTTCATAGATTTTCTTCGTTTTTTGCGAGAAGTGAAGCTTTTTAGTCCTTGGATTAAAAAATAACATGGTAATACGTAAATCAGTTATGCTTGCCTTTTTAATCCGTGAAAAAATAATAATCTGGGGTTGCAGCAGCAAAGCGCAGATCATTGAGGTAGATCGTGGGGGTCATGGCACTCCCCCTCTTTAACGTGACCAAACATAGCATAAATCTGCATCTGGACTTTGATTTTGAGAAATAACCAAGAGAAAGTCTCAGATTCTCTATTTATGCCCGAATATCGAGTTTGCGACCCCCTTTCTATTTGTATATTCGTGTGTTAATGATGATTCTTCCAGTACCAGGTGCTAGATCCGTCCTTGGTAGCAACATTATTCAAAGTACTACTTTTTCTTAGCAGAAGTTCATGTATGACCATTTTAAACCCAACTCTAATTGCTCTGTTGAAATTTTTTTCAAGCGGTGACTTGTTATGTCGACTAAAAGTAAAGATTCATTTTAGTTGTCGTTATAAATATGCAAATTTAGCTTAGAAGGGTAAAACTGCTTTTGCGATGAAGTTAATGGAATTAATGTGCAAGCAGGGAATAAAGTTGCAATTTTTATTTGTGAATTGAATTTTCCTCCTGCTTTCACTTTCATATCAGATACATTGTGAATGATTGCTTCAAGTGCCTGAGCAATGGTGTGACCCATTTCGTGTCACAGAATGACTCAGAACTCTTGCAGTTTTTGTAGAAATGTTTAAAACTGCATTCATTTCAGAGATCTGTTCAATTAGATTATGCAATTATTACACAGCACTGGAAAGTTCGGATGTTAAGAGTAGGCGTGTGACAGGAGCAAGCGCTGACTAAAACCAAATAGGTGTAAAAATGGTCATACATTAAAAGACTAATTTTCGTCATTGTACTTCGTTTGAAAAAAAAATTATGCTGTATTTTGATGTTTTCAAACTGCTTGAATGGTCAAAATTTCATTGCGAAATTAATTCTTTGCATTTTTTAAATGACACATGTAGTGACGAGTAAATCTTTGTTTTTCTTACATGAAAAGCATGATAATCCTCAGCAAAGACTGAAAAGTGTTAAATTCTTATGAACTTTGTGCAAAAAAAATGGGTGACAGTCCATTCGCGAAGGGGGTCAAAAAGAGGGATGCAGAGCCCCCAGAACTATCAATCTGCAGGTTGAAGCTGGTATCAGGAACAAAAAATTAGGCTACCGTGAGAAACTAAGTTTTCCCACCAGGAGCCAAAAGTTTTGGTGTTCATATGTTGGAAACTCACGTCCATAATTGGACATGGACCCCGCTTCTGAAGGCAAAATTTTTGCTGAGGTCATAAGTTGGTATGCGGGATGCATTAGCCTCTGGGTTGACATTCAGTTTTCAAAGCCAAAAGAAGTATTACGTTACACTAGTTAAAAGGTCAAATTCACTCACTTTAGTCTCCTTTTCTGCTTTTGCAGCCGGTAGCGATAGACGAACGAACAAATGCAGTACTTTTCGGTGTATATTGATAATTGCTTGAGTCTATAAGGGTAACCATGGGACTCTGTTGACCCCTGTGGGCACACGTATGACTGCACTACTAACATTGAAACAGCAAAATTTCAACAATTGCAAAATCCTTTGCGCAAATCGACCCATGAATAAACTAATGAATTTAAAATATTACGTAAAAATGTGAGCCTTTTGACTGTTTTGGTATGAACTTACAAATAGTGCAAGTTATGCAAGGGTTGATTTTTATGTTAATTAATGTAAGCACCTGAATCATTTTCTGCAAGGGGCTGTTTTACACGAACATACGACCAACACCAAGTGAATTACTGAAATTTGCAATTTCATTAATTTTTTCCTGCACGAAAATTTAGTATTTCAGTACTAAAAGTTAGCCTCCTTCCTTACTTATAAAGAGCCTTCTTGGAATAAATTCCAAAAATAAATTTTATTTTAATTTCTTATTGAGCTAACCTATTTCCCAGATCAATATAGTAAGTCGGTTAGCTCATAAATGGCGCAAAAAAAAAAAAAAGTATCAGTAACGCAGACAAATTTCAGTTACGCCATCTTAAAGCCTAAAATTCCTTTCTAATTTAAAAATGACAAACTGATCTTGTTTCAGTGATTGTTTTCAACGTTTTCACCCTTCAACTACTCAACCATCATCTTGAGTGCAAATGTAATAACTAATTTCACAAGACTTGAAATAAGTTGAATTAAAAAAGAGATGATTGTATTCCTTATTATCGAGTTTATGTGGTCGTAATAACTGCTTTCGAACGCAGAATCAGTAAAAATGATTGGGTGTGAGTCTCTAAGTAAAGGGACCTTCAAAAAAAAAAGGGGCTAAAAAATTAGAGACACTATATATTCATTTGTATTCATTTATTGCAAACTATTTTATCGTTATCCATGCTACTGAGTCAAGTTGGAGCGTCCATTCTTCATTTGTTCATAGTCGACAAATAATTTGGTCAAAAATTCTTAAATTCATTTATTTAAGTGGCAATTTATATTCTAACGAATTTATTCACATTCATTTATGCATTACAAAACCATTTGTTCACTAATGCATAATATCATTTATTTGTTAAATTTTCCAATTACTAATAAGTTCATAGATGAATTCATTTATTTACTTATTTATTAATAAACTTATTTACAATTGAAGTAAATTCGGATTCATAAAAGTGGGGACACTGCCGGAAAAATTCCCAACTGTTCTTGGAAAAGGGCTTAATAACCTTACTTTAGAACAAACTTACTTATCCGCATCCCTTCTTAATTGTTCCTCTACCCAACACATAGTCATGATATGCATTGTTTTGAAATAGGAGAGAACAAAGCGACAACTACTGAAAGTCGAACCGTAATACCAGAACTTGCAGTAAACCTATCTTGTGTTTTGTTTTAAAACACGAATTGTTTGGAAATATTTTAACAAAAGTCATTAGCTACTTGAAGAAAAATAAAACAAACAGGCGTATAAGCAAAATAGAAATTCTCAAATCTTCGAATTTCATTGTGTTTTAAGTCCAAGAAAGTCATGGGAAACTTGGATAATGGGGAAAACACATGGAAAGTTCTTGATGTTCTCATTCCAATGAGCTAAGAGCATGTGAGTAGTGCTTTTATACAGTGAGAGGAAAATGCAGAAAGGTTCCTTCTACAAAGAATGGTTTTTGCCAAAAGTAAAAAAAGAACTGTAGTCTGAAATATAATTTTGCCACATAATGTCAAAAGGGAAAAATAGTATGCGTTGCTTTCAGAGTCGCAACCGTACCTTCAATGCTTTTCAAATAAACTTGCTGATTTGAAAATATGAAACATAATTTTAATTTTTATGCATCAGTAAAGAGTGTGGTAGCTGACGATAGATGAACTGATTGGTGTTTCTTTACAATCTATTTTCAACAAGAACATTAAAATATGCAGTACAAAAAATTTGAAATGTAATTTTTGTTATGTCTTAGCATTAATTTGTAATTAACTTTTTACTGCGTTGATATTTTGAAGAATTCCTTTAGTAAGCTCTAAATGACATTCAATTTCTCAATTTGGGCAGTGGATTCTGACATAGTCACATTGACTGTGCATTTAAACGTCCTACTGCTAAAGACTCTATTACTTAAAACCCTTCCATGGGAGAAATTAAGAAAAGCGGCACACACCATATTTCTCACCCTAAGTCATCATAACATGTATCGAAATTCTTAAGTGGTGAAGTTGCTGATTGTTTTTCTAAAAGAATCTCCTGCCATTGGATTCCTACCCGTGCTGCAAAAATATTTTTAATTAAATAGAGCATATCTGGAGATGGCGACATATGCGTCTCATGAGGGGAAAAATCCAAAGGCGGGCAATCATAAAAAATCTTGAATCTATATTTAAATAAGCCCGAGCAGACACCGTTAAGCTTATTCACACCAGGGCAAAACGTTCAAATGCTTTGTAGCTTTCAAGGCTAGCAGTCACTGAACATGAACAGGGGAAGGAGGGTTACACTATGTTTGCCAACTGGCCTTTTGTACATTATGCAAGACTCTGGTTAGTATTTTTTCTCCTACAGCATGTCCCGGTCACATCGACAAATGTATCAAAAAAATGCATATACGTATGCCCTTAGGCTCCTTATAATGTGAAACCAAATTGTAAGCGACACAAGTCGTGTGTTGAGAAATATCTACGTTTAGCAACCCGCCCTCAAAGGGTGAACTAGTCGGCAGAGAAGCAAAACATCTCTTGCTTGACAACTCTTTGCTTTGATGGCTGTAGCGTGTTCCATCAACGACCTTTGAAAACAACCGTACTACTCAAGCTTCCCTTCACTTTAATCTTAATGCAGTCTCGGTCTTACTCCAAACCAGAGCCGGTCTTAACGAATGCGGGGCCCGATTGGAGAATCTTGGCGGGGCCCTTTAGGAACAATTCATTTAGTTTGAGACACAAAAGCAGAATGAGATCGAATTTTTTTTAAAAAAATAGGCAAGTTTAACACTGAGAAATTCTTGATGCACAATTTAATACCTTGACAGAAAAGTAATGTTCCAAATGCTGAAACTTAAAAATGAAATTCTAGAATCTCTTTGGTGACGAAACCAGTAGGACAGACATGGGGAGTCGGGCGACCTCCCGTGGAAAATTTTATACATTGAAGTCTTAAAAACTCTATTTTAGTCAGAAGTTCGAGAATGGAGAGGGGGTTCAAATTCCACTCCCGGAAGAATATTAAAAACTGACCCTAAAACCACACAGAATTTGAAAAACAGCTTTGGGGCCCTAAAATTTGGGTGCTTCGGCAGATTTTTCGATTTGCTCATGCGATAGTTTGGACCTGAGATTAGGCCTTTATTTATTACTCACCATACTAATAGACAATAATCTTTGAAAATTTATTCTTTGAGACCCCATTGCTTATTACGTAGTTCCCTTTCTCCTGACCGGTTAGTATAGGGATAAGGTATAGTCGGTATGGCTATTGATTTCAGATAATTGATTTCAGATTGGTCCAATTGAACTGATAGCTCAACTTTTTCTCTGGAAATTTATTTGACACAAGTAGTTTTGGACAAATATTTTGCTAACTCCTGATGCGTTTAGTGAATTTAAAATCAGCTAAAAGCTTCAGGAACCTCCTTTACCCCTTTGGCTAAACTAAAGAAGCTTTACTGCCAGATTAAGCGTCCAGCTACATATTGAATTTAAAAGGGATTTTTTTTTCATACATTTTTTCTCTTATTTATCTAAAAGAAAGAAATATCTTTTAGCGCGGGGCCCCTGCTAACGCGGGGCCCGATTAGACTCTTTTGCTCTGATCGGCTTGCGATCCCCCCCCCCCCCCCGTAAGTGTGTAAGTGTAGTCATTGCTTTGCTTCTCAGTCTTTTGTCAGAGATCTAAGTGAGGCAGATGGTCAGAGGAGTTCCTGGAGGATGCGCTGATGAACGTCGCCTACCGACGGGAGCCTGCGTCCATGCTCTGGGAGAAAGTCGCCACCTCGTCTGCCGCCATGGAAGCCGTCTCCTGGTTTCTCGTTTGGAGTTCCCGACGCGGGTGGATTACCTCTACACCCACGTCCACAACTGGTTAAACCTAGTCTGCCTGCTCTCCCTGGAAGTCATCTGGACACACCGTGCTGCTCTAGGGATAAGCTGCAGCTTTGGATCCTACTTTCACAAGGATTTGTTAACCAGTATCCCGGCCAGAGGAAGAAACCTTTGTCTTACCAGTTGGAAGCAAGACGAGGGCCGCCAAAGAACCTTCTGGCAGAGATCTGAGTGAGCCGGATGGACGGAGGAGGTCCTGAGTTCTTGGAGGATGCGCCGATGAACATCACCTACCGAAGGGAGCCTGCGTCCATGCTCTGGGAGGAAGTCGCCACCTCGTCTGCCTTCATGGAAGCCGTCTCCCGGTGCCTTGTTCGGAGTTCCCGACGCGGGTGGATTACCTCTCCACCCACATCCACAACTGGTTGGACCTATTCATCCTGCTCTCCCTGGAAGTCATCTGGACACACCAAGGTGCTATAGGGATATGCTGCAGCCTTGGATTCTCTTTACACAAGGCTTTGTTCACTAGTGTCCCTGCCAGAGGAAGAAACCTTTGTCTTACCAGTTGGAAGCAAGACGAGGGCCGCCAAAGAACCTTCTGGCAGAGATCTGAGTGAGCCGGATGGACGGAGGAGGTCCTGAGTTCTTGGAGGATGCGCCGATGAACATCACCTACCGAAAGGAGCCTGCGTCCATGCTCTGGGAGGAAGTCGCCACCTCGTCTGCCACCATGGAAGCAGTCTCCCGGTGCCTCATTTGGAGTTCCCGACGCGGGTGGATCGCATCTCCACCCACATCCACAACTGGTTGGACCTAGTCATCCTGCTCTCCCTGGAAGTCATCTGGACACACCAAGGTGCTATAGGGATATGCTGCAGCCTTGGATTCTCTTTACACAAGGCTTTGTTCACTAGTGTCCCTGCCAGAGGAAGAAACCTTTGTCTCACCAGTTGGAAGCAAGACGAGGGCCGCCAAAGAACCTTCTGGCAGAGATCTGAGTGAGCCGGATGGACGGAGGACGTCCTGAGTTCTTGGAGGATGCGCCGATGAACATCACCTGCCGAAGGGAGCCTGCGTCCATGCTCTGGGAGGAAGTCGCCACCTCGTCTGCCTTCATGGAAGCCGTCTCCCGGTGCCTTGTTCGGAGTTCCCGACGCGGGTGGATTACCTCTCCACCCACATCCACAACTGGTTGGACCTAGTCATCCTGCTCTCCCTGGAAGTCATCTGGACACACCAAGGTGCTATAGGGATATGCTGCAGCCTTGGATTCTCTTTACACAAGGCTTTGTTCACTAGTGTCCCTGCCAGAGGAAGAAACCTTTGTCTCACCAGTTGGAAGCAAGACGAGGGCCGCCAAAAAACCTTCTGGCAGAGATCTGAGTGAGCCGGATGGACGGAGGACGTCCTGAGTTCTTGGAGGATGCGCCGATGAACATCACCTACCGAAGGGAGCCTGCGTCCATGCTCTGGGAGGAAGTCGCCACCTCGTCTGCCTTCATGGAAGCCGTCTCCCGGTGCCTTGTTCGGAGTTCCCGACGCGGGTGGATTACCTCTCCACCCACATCCACAACTGGTTGGACCTAGTCATCCTGCTCTCCCTGGAAGTCATCTGGACACACCAAGGTGCTATAGGGATATGCTGCAGCCTTGGATTCTCTTTACACAAGGCTTTGTTCACTAGTGTCCCTGCCAGAGGAAGAAACCTTTGTCTCACCAGTTGGAAGCAAGACGAGGGCCGCCAAAAAACCTTCTGGCAGAGATCTGAGTGAGCCGGATGGACGGAGGACGTCCTGAGTTCTTGGAGGATGCGCCGATGAACATCACCTACCGAAGGGAGCCTGCGTCCATGCTCTGGGAGGAAGTCGCCACCTCGTCTGCCTTCATGGAAGCCGTCTCCCGGTGCCTTGTTCGGAGTTCCCGACGCGGGTGGATTACCTCTCCACCCACATCCACAACTGGTTGGACCTAGTCATCCTGCTCTCCCTGGAAGTCATCTGGACACACCAAGGTGCTATAGGGATATGCTGCAGCCTTGGATTCTCTTTACACAAGGCTTTGTTCACTAGTGTCCCTGCCAGAGGAAGAAACCTTTGTCTCACCAGTTGGAAGCAAGACGAGGGCCGCCAAAAAACCTTCTGGCAGAGATCTGAGTGAGCCGGATGGACGGAGGACGTCCTGAGTTCTTGGAGGCTGCGCCGATGAACATCACCTACCGAAGTGAGCCTGCGTCCATGCTCAGGGAGGAAGTCGCCACCTCGTCTGCCTTCATGGAAGCCGTCTCCCGGTGCCTTGTTCGGAGTTCCCGACGCGGGTGGATTACCTCTCCACCCACATCCACAACTGGTTGGACCTATTCATCCTGCTCTCCCTGGAAGTCATCTGGACACACCAAGGTGCTATAGGGATATGCTGCAGCCTTGGATTCTCTTTACACAAGGCTTTGTTCACTAGTGTCCCTGCCAGAGGAAGAAACCTTTGTCTCACCAGTTGGAAGCAAGACGAGGGCCGCCAAAGAACCTTCTGGCAGAGATCTGAGTGAGCCGGATGGACGGAGGACGTCCTGAGTTCTTGGAGGATGCGCCGATGAACATCACCTGCCGAAGGGAGCCTGCGTCCATGCTCTGGGAGGAAGTCGCCACCTCGTCTGCCTTCATGGAAGCCGTCTCCCGGTGCCTTGTTCGGAGTTCCCGACGCGGGTGGATTACCTCTCCACCCACATCCACAACTGGTTGGACCTAGTCATCCTGCTCTCCCTGGAAGTCATCTGGACACACCAAGGTGCTATAGGGATATGCTGCAGCCTTGGATTCTCTTTACACAAGGCTTTGTTCACTAGTGTCCCTGCCAGAGGAAGAAACCTTTGTCTCACCAGTTGGAAGCAAGACGAGGGCCGCCAAAAAACCTTCTGGCAGAGATCTGAGTGAGCCGGATGGACGGAAGACGTCCTGAGTTCTTGGAGGATGCGCCGATGAACATCACCTACCGAAGGGAGCCTGCGTCCATGCTCTGGGAGGAAGTCGCCACCTCGTCTGCCTTCATGGAAGCCGTCTCCCGGTGCCTTGTTCGGAGTTCCCGACGCGGGTGGATTACCTCTCCACCCACATCCACAACTGGTTGGACCTAGTCATCCTGCTCTCCCTGGAAGTCATCTGGACACACCAAGGTGCTATAGGGATATGCTGCAGCCTTGGATTCTCTTTACACAAGGCTTTGTTCACTAGTGTCCCTGCCAGAGGAAGAAACCTTTAGCTCACCAGTTGGAAGCAAGACGAGGGCCGCCAAAAAACCTTCTGGCAGAGATCTGAGTGAGCCGGATGGACGGAGGACGTCCTGAGTTCTTGGAGGATGCGCCGATGAACATCACCTACCGAAGGGAGCCTGCGTCCATGCTCTGGGAGGAAGTCGCCACCTCGTCTGCCTTCATGGAAGCCGTCTCCCGGTGCCTTGTTCGGAGTTCCCGACGCGGGTGGATTACCTCTCCACCCACATCCACAACTGGTTGGACCTATTCATCCTGCTCTCCCTGGAAGTCATCTGGACACACCAAGGTGCTATAGGGATATGCTGCAGCCTTGGATTCTCTTTACACAAGGCTTTGTTCACTAGTGTCCCTGCCAGAGGAAGAAACCTTTGTCTCACCAGTTGGAAGCAAGACGAGGGCCGCCAAAGAACCTTCTGGCAGAGATCTGAGTGAGCCGGATGGACGGAGGACGTCCTGAGTTCTTGGAGGATGCGCCGATGAACATCACCTGCCGAAGGGAGCCTGCGTCCATGCTCTGGGAGGAAGTCGCCACCTCGTCTGCCTTCATGGAAGCCGTCTCCCGGTGCCTTGTTCGGAGTTCCCGACGCGGGTGGATTACCTCTCCACCCACATCCACAACTGGTTGGACCTAGTCATCCTGCTCTCCCTGGAAGTCATCTGGACACACCAAGGTGCTATAGGGATATGCTGCAGCCTTGGATTCTCTTTACACAAGGCTTTGTTCACTAGTGTCCCTGCCAGAGGAAGAAACCTTTGTCTCACCAGTTGGAAGCAAGACGAGGGCCGCCAAAAAACCTTCTGGCAGAGATCTGAGTGAGCCGGATGGACGGAAGACGTCCTGAGTTCTTGGAGGATGCGCCGATGAACATCACCTACCGAAGGGAGCCTGCGTCCATGCTCTGGGAGGAAGTCGCCACCTCGTCTGCCTTCATGGAAGCCGTCTCCCGGTGCCTTGTTCGGAGTTCCCGACGCGGGTGGATCACCTCTCCACCCACATCCACAACTGGTTGGACCTAGTCATCCTGCTCTCCCTGGAAGTCATCTGGACACACCAAGGTGCTATAGGGATATGCTGCAGCCTTGGATTCTCTTTACACAAGGCTTTGTTCACTAGTGTCCCTGCCAGAGGAAGAAACCTTTGTCTTACCAGTTGGAAGCAAGACGAGGGCCGCCAAAGAACCTTCTGGCAGAGATCTGAGTGAGCCGGATGGACGGAAGAGGTCCTGAGTTCTTGGAGGATGCGCCGATGAACATCACCTACCGAAAGGAGCCTGCGTCCATGCTCTGGGAGGAAGTCGCCACCTCGTCTGCCACCATGGAAGCAGTCTCCCGGTGCCTCGTTTGGAGTTCCCGACGCGGGTGGATCGCATCTCCACCCATGTCCACAACTGGATGGACCTAATCAGCCTGCTCTTCCTAAAAGTAATCTGTACAAACTGTGCTGCTCTAGGGATATGCTGCAGCCTTGGATCCCCCTTTCACAAGGATTTGTTAACCAGTCTCTCGACCAGAGGAAGAAACTGATGTCTCACCAGTTGGAAGCGAGTAGAGGGCCACTAAGAAACTTTTGCATAGATGTAAGTGAGCCGGATGGTCGGAGCAGTTCCTAAGTTCCTGGAGGATGCGCCGATGAACATCCTCCCAGAGCTGGAACCCAGGCTACCCTCAATAGGTGAAGTCGCCGCCTCGTCTACAGCCATGGAATCCGTCTCCCGGTGACTCGTTTGTAGTTCTCGACGCGGGTGGATCGCTTCTCCACCCACGTTGTGAGATTTTTGTCGATAAACAAGAAAACAGATTCTGCTTTTAAAACTTAGCGTGGTTCATTTGTCTTCTCCCCTCCGTGAACTTGAATTTTACAGATGTAAATTAATGTAAAAAAAAGAAGTGAACATGTTTTCATATTCTTAACATGTGCAGATTGTAGCAACGAAGAAAAAATAAATCCCTGAAAAATGAATCCATTAGGCCTATATTAATAGAAAATTCCTCACCTGCGTAACAGACCTTTTCAATGTCATTCTTTTTGAGGTGAAAATAAATGGTACAGGAGAAATTCTATTAGGCATTCTACCAAAATTATAAATTGCCAGTCTATACTCGAATTTACTAAATACATTTTTAAACACACATTTAAACTAAAAGGGAAGTACTAATTAAGCCGTACTTTAATTAAGATAACTTAATATTAATAGATTCCCTACTAGTCATTAAAATAGCTCATTGTTTGCACAAGTAACAAAATTACTACTTTGGTGAATTGGCCTCGAATTTCAAATACTAGAAGTTTTTTTCTTGTTTTTTATTTCCGAGAACAAGGCATGTTTTATATTTTTTGAATTATAAATAAAATATTTGAAACTAAGCTGGGCCATTGTTTATGATTATTTCTAATAGGTAACACTTTCATGTAAGATTGAAAAAAAAAAGTTTCGAAATTAGAAATTATGTGCGTTCAAAAGTTATTTTCTGGAGAATGACCCCTAGGTTATTGGTTTGTTGAAATTATTTGCGTTCAAAAGTTACTTTCTGGAGAATGACCCTTAGGTGTTATCACCGTTATCGGTTTGTTGTCATTTCTCGCATAAAACTTCGCAAGATAATACTATTTAGAAATCAGATAGCGCCTTGAAAATTAGAATAGTGGTTAAACATAACATTTCAAACATATTTTCAGATATTTACATAATTATAATTGTATAGAGCTTTGAAAAGAATTCGAAAACGAATAAGAGAAACTAACACGATCAAATTTTGTCCAGGGTATCGTTGGTGTTAATACGTATCAATTGCCAAATACGTATCAAATGCCAATACATTGCCAAATCATAGTTTTTCCGAACAAAACTGCAAAATTTGCCTATTGATAGTTTCGCAGAATTGAAATAAAAGTCCCATGGTTTGAAAATATCGTTGTCCAATAGAACAACTGCAAGTGCTGACAAATGGCTACAAATTAGGCCGAATGATACTTTTTTCAAATTTTGCCCAACAATTCTCCAAATTTTTACTGTTTACTGAATATTTTTGCCGGATCTCCCGAATCAAAGTATGAAACTAACTTTCCCAGCATACATAGAAAACACCGCCAGCTCAGTCTTCCCTTCCGAGGACATGAGTTTCGTGCTTTCTGGCACTCATCAGCCCGGGATAGGAAGTAACTGAGCTGGGGGAGAAAAAACTTAAGGAAGTTATATGACAGCCAAACAAACTGGTAGCTATGTAAAATTTACACACCAGTAAGCACACAAAAAGCCAATTGGTGGAAAAGCACATACATTGCCAAATGATAGTTTTTCCGAACAAAACTGCAAATTTTGCCTGGTGATAGTTTCGCAGAAAAGAAATAAAAGTTTGTCCGATTGATGACATTTTTGTCCAACAGAACAACTGCAAGTGATGACAAATGGCTACAAATTAGGCCGAATGATACTTTTTTCACATTTTGCCCAACACTTCTCCAAATTTTTACTGTTTACTGAATATTTTTGCCGGATCTGCCGAATCAAAGTATGAAACTAACTTTCCCAGCATACATAAAAAACACCGCCAGCTCAGTCTTCCCTTCCGAGGACGTGAGTTTCGTGCTTTCTGGCGCTCATCAGCCCGGGATAGGAAGTAACTGAGCTGGGGGAGGGAAAATTTCTTAAGGAATTTATATGGGACAGCCAAACAAACTTTTAGCTATGTAAAAGGTACACACCAGTAAGCACACAAAAAGCCAATTATTGGAAAAGCACATACATTGCCAAATGATAGTTTTCCGAACAAAACTGCAAATTTTGCCTGGTGATAGTTTCGCAGAAAAGAAATAAAAGTTTGTCCGATTGATGACATTTTTGTCCAACAGAACAACTGCAAGTAATGACAAATGGCTACAAATTAGGCCGAATGATACTTTTTTAAAATTTTGCCCAACACTTCTCCAAATTTTTACTGTTTACTGAATATTTTTGCCGGATCTGCCGAATCAAAGTATGAAACTAACTTTCCCAGCATACATAAAAAACACCGCCAGCTCAGTCTTTCCTTCCGAGGACATGAGTTTCGTGCTTTCTGGCGCTCATCAGCCCGGGATAGGAAGTAACTGAGCTGGGGGGGGGGAGGGGGACTTCTTAAGGAAGTTATATGACAGCCAAACAAACTGGTAGCTATGTAAAAGGTACACACCAGTAAGCACACAAAAAGCCAATTGGTGGAAAAGCACATACATTGCCAAATGATAGTTTTCCGAACAAAACTGCAAATTTTGCCTGGTGATAGTTTCGCAGAAAAGAAATAAAAGTTTGTCCGATTGATGACATTTTTGTCGAACAGAACAACTGCAAGTGATGACAAATGGCTACAAATTAGGCCGAATGATACTTTTTTAAAATTTTGCCCAACACTTCTCCAAATTTTTACTGTTTACTGAATATTTTTGCCGGATCTGCCCCGAATCAAAGTATGAAACTAACTTTCCCAGCATACATAAAAAACACCGCCAGCTCAGTCTTCCCTTCCGAGGACATGAGTTTCGTGCTTTCTGGCGCTCATCAGCCCGGGATAGGAAGTAACTGAGTTGGGGGAGGGAAAACTTCTTAAGGAAGTTATATGACAGCCAAACAAACTGGTAGCTATGTAAAAGGTACACACCAGTAAGCACACAAAAAGCCAATTGGTGGAAAAGCACATACATTGCCAAATGATAGTTTTCCGAACAAAACTGCAAATTTTGCCTCGTGATAGTTTCGCAGAAAAGAAATAAAAGTTTGTCCGATTGATGACATTTTTGTCCAACAGAACAACTGCAAGTAATGACAAATGGCTACAAATTAGACCGAATGATACTTTTTTAAAATTTTGCCCAACACTTCTCCAAATTTTTACTGTTTACTGAATATTTTTGCCGGATCTGCCGAATCAAAGTATGAAACTAACTTTCCCAGCATACATAAAAAACACCGCCAGCTCAGTCTTCCCTTCCGAGGACATGAGTTTCGTGCTTTCTGGCGCTCATCAGCCCGGGATAGGAAGTAACTGAGCTGGGGGAGGGAAAACTTCTTAAGGAATTTATATGACAGCCAAACAAACTGGTAGCTATGTAAAAGGTACACACCAGTAAGCACACAAAAAGCCAATTGATGGAAAAGCATATACATTGCCAAATGATAGTTTTCCGAACAAAACTGCAAATTTTGCCTGGTGATAGTTTCGCAGAAAAGAAATAAAAGTTTGTCCGATTGATGACATTTTTGTCGAACAGAACAACTGCAAGTGATGACAAATGGCTACAAATTAGGCCGAATGATACTTTTTTTAAATTTTGCCCAACACTTCTCCAAATTTTTACTGTTTACTGAATATTTTTGCCGGATCTGCCCCGAATCAAAGTATGAAACTAACTTTCCCAGCATACATAAAAAACACCGCCAGCTCAGTCTTCCCTTCCGAGGACATGAGTTTCGTGCTTTCTGGCGCTCATCAGCCCGGGATAGGAAGTAACTGAGCTGGGGGAGGGAAAACTTCTTAAGGAATTGATATGACAGCCAAACAAACTGGTAGCTATGTAAAAGGTACACACCAGTAAGCACACAAAAAGAAAATTGATGGAAAAGCACATACATTGCCAAATGATAGTTTTCCGAACAAAACTGCAAATTTTGCCTGGTGATAGTTTCGCAGAAAAGAAATAAAAGTTTGTCCGATTGATGACATTTTTGTCGAACAGAACAACTGCAAGTGATGACAAATGGCTACAAATTAGGCCGAATGATACTTTTTTAAAATTTTGCCCAACACTTCTCCAAATTTTTACTGTTTACTGAATATTTTTGCCGGATCTGCCGAATCAAAGTATGAAACTAACTTTCCCAGCATACATAAAAAACACCGCCAGCTCAGTCTTCCCTTCCGAGGACATGAGTTTCGTGCTTTCTGGCGCTCATCAGCCCGGGATAGGAAGTAACTGAGCTGGGGGAGGGAAAACTTCTTAAGGAATTTATATGACAGCCAAACAAACTGGTAGCTATGTAAAAGGTACACACCAGTAAGCACACAAAAAGCCAATTGATGGAAAAGCACATACATTGCCAAATGATAGTTTTCCGAACAAAACTGCAAATTTTGCCTGGTGATAGTTTCGCAGAAAAGAAATAAAAGTTTGTCCGATTGATGACATTTTTGTCCAACAGAACAACTGCAAGTAATGACAAATGGCTGCAAATTAGGCCGAATGATACTTTTTTAAAATTTTGCCCAACACTTCTCCAAATTTTTACTGTTTACTGAATATTTTTGCCGGATCTGCCGAATCAAAGTATGAAACTAACTTTCCCAGCTTACATAAAAAACACCGCCAGCTCAGTCTTCCCTTCCGAGGACATGAGTTTCGTGCTTTCTGGCGCTCATCAGCCCGGGATAGGAAGTAACTGAGCTGGGGGAGGGAAAACTTCTTAAGGAATTTATATGGACAGCCAAACAAACTTTTAGCTATGTAAAAGGTACACACCAGTAAGCACACAAAAAGCCAATTGGTGGAAAAGCACATACATTGCCAAATGATAGTTTTCCGAACAAAACTGCAAATTTTGCCTGGTGATAGTTTCGCAGAAAAGAAATAAAAGTTTGTCCGATTAATGACATTTTTGTCCAACAGAACAACTGCAAGTAATGACAAATGGCTGCAAATTAGGCCGAATGATACTTTTTTAAAATTTTGCTCAACACTTCTCCACATTTTTACTGTTTACTGAATATTTTTGCCGGATCTGCCCCGAATCATAGTATGAAACTAACTTTCCCAGCATGCATAAAAAACACCGCCAGCTCAGTCTTCCCTTCCGAGGACATGAGTTTCGTGCTTTCTGGCACTCATCAGCCCGGGATAGGAAGTAACTGAGCTGGGGGAGAAAAAACTTAAGGAAGTTATGTGACAGCCAAACAAACTGGTAGCTATGTAAAATTTACACACCAGTAAGCACACAAAAATCACATTGCCAAATGATAGTTTTTCCGAACAAAACTGCAAATTTTGCCTGGTGATAGTTTCGCAGAAAAGAAATAAAAGTTTGTCCGATTGATGACATTTTTGTCCAACAGAACAACTGCAAGTGATGACAAATGGCTACAAATTAGGCCGAATGATACTTTTTTCACATTTTGCCCAACACTTCTCCAAATTTTTACTGTTTACTGAATATTTTTGCCGGATCTGCCGAATCAAAGTATGAAACTAACTTTCCCAGCATACATAAAAAACACCGCCAGCTCAGTCTTTCCTTCCGAGGACATGAGTTTCGTGCTTTCTGGCGCTCATCAGCCCGGGATAGGAAGTAACTGAGCTGGGGGAGGGAAAACTTCTTAAGGAATTTATATGACAGCCAAACAAACTTTTAGCTATGTAAAAGGTACACACCAGTAAGCAAACAAAAAGCCAATTATTGGAAAAGCACATACATTGCCAAATGATAGTTTTCCGAACAAAACTGCAAATTTTGCCTGGTGATAGTTTCGCAGAAAAGAAATAAAAGTTTGTCCGATTAATGACATTTTTGTCCAACAGAACAACTGCAAGTAATGACAAATGGCTACAAATTAGGCCGAATGATACTTTTTTAAAATTTTGCCCAACACTTCTCCAAATTTTTACTGTTTACTGAATATTTTTGCCGGATCTGCCGAATCAAAGTATGAAACTAACTTTCCCAGCATACATAAAAAACACCGCCAGCTCAGTCTTCCCTTCCGAGGACATGAGTTTCGTGCTTTCTGGCGCTCATCAGCCCGGGATAGGAAGTAACTGAGCTGGGGGAGGGAAAACTTCTTAAGGAATTTATATGACAGCCAAACAAACTTTTAGCTATGTAAAAGGTACACACCAGTAAGCACACAAAAAGCCAATTGGTGGAAAAGCACATACATTGCCAAATGATAGTTTTCCGAACAAAACTGCAAATTTTGCCTGGTGATAGTTTCGCAGAAAAGAAATAAAAGTTTGTCCGATTAATGACATTTTTGTCCAACAGAACAACTGCAAGTAATGACAAATGGCTGCAAATTAGGCCGAATGATACTTTTTTAAAATTTTGCTCAACACTTCTCCACATTTTTACTGTTTACTGAATATTTTTGCCGGATCTGCCCCGAATCAAAGTATGAAACTAACTTTCCCAGCATGCATAAAAAACACCGCCAGCTCAGTCTTCCCTTCCGAGGACATGAGTTTCGTGCTTTCTGGCACTCATCAGCCCGGGATAGGAAGTAACTGAGCTGGGGGAGAAAAAACTTAAGGAAGTTATGTGACAGCCAAACAAACTGGTAGCTATGTAAAATTTACACACCAGTAAGCACACAAAAAGCAAATTGCCAAATGATAGTTTTTCCGAACAAAACTGCAAATTTTGCCTGGTGATAGTTTCGCAGAAAAGAAATAAAAGTTTGTCCGATTGATGACATTTTTGTCCAACAGAACAACTGCAAGTGATGACAAATGGCTACAAATTAGGCCGAATGATACTTTTTTCACATTTTGCCCAACACTTCTCCAAATTTTTACTGTTTACTGAATATTTTTGCCGGATCTGCCGAATCAAAGTATGAAACTAACTTTCCCAGCATACATAAAAAACACCGCCAGCTCAGTCTTTCCTTCCGAGGACATGAGTTTCGTGCTTTCTGGCGCTCATCAGCCCGGGATAGGAAGTAACTGAGCTGGGGGAGGGAAAACTTCTTAAGGAATTTATATGACAGCCAAACAAACTTTTAGCTATGTAAAAGGTACACACCAGTAAGCACACAAAAAGCCAATTATTGGAAAAGCACATACATTGCCAAATGATAGTTTTCCGAACAAAACTGCAAATTTTGCCTGGTGATAGTTTCGCAGAAAAGAAATAAAAGTTTGTCCGATTAATGACATTTTTGTCCAACAGAACAACTGCAAGTAATGACAAATGGCTACAAATTAGGCCGAATGATACTTTTTTAAAATTTTGCCCAACACTTCTCCAAATTTTTACTGTTTACTGAATATTTTTGCCGGATCTGCCGAATCAAAGTATGAAACTAACTTTCCCAGCATACATAAAAAACACCGCCAGCTCAGTCTTCCCTTCCGAGGACATGAGTTTCGTGCTTTCTGGCGCTCATCACGGGATAGGAAGTAACTGAGCTGGGGGAGGGAAAACTTCTTAAGGAATTTAAAGCCAATTGATGGAAAAGCACATACATTGCCAAATGATAGTTTTCCGAACAAAACTGCAAATTTTGCCTGGTGATAGTTTCGCAGAAAAGAAATAAAAGTTTGTCCGATTGATGACATTTTTGTCGAACAGAACAACTGCAAGTAATGACAAATGGCTGCAAATTAGGCCGAATGATACTTTTTTAAAATTTTGCCCAACACTTCTCCAAATTTTTACTGTTTACTGAATATTTTTGCCGGATCTGCCGAATCAAAGTATGAAACTAACTTTCCCAGCATACATAAAAAACACCGCCAGCTCAGTCTTCCCTTCCGAGGACATGAGTTTCGTGCTTTCTGGCGCTCATCAGCCCGGGATAGGAAGTAACTGAGCTGGGGGAGGGAAAACTTCTTAAGGAATTTATATGACAGCCAAACAAACTTTTAGCTATGTAAAAGGTACACACCAGTAAGCACACAAAAAGCCAATTGGTGGAAAAGCACATACATTGCCAAATGATAGTTTTCCGAACAAAACTGCAAATTTTGCCTGGTGATAGTTTCGCAGAAAAGAAATAAAAGTTTGTCCGATTAATGACATTTTTGTCCAACAGAACAACTGCAAGTAATGACAAATGGCTGCAAATTAGGCCGAATGATACTTTTTTAAAATTTTGCTCAACACTTCTCCACATTTTTACTGTTTACTGAATATTTTTGCCGGATCTGCCCCGAATCAAAGCATGAAACTAACTTTCCCAGCATGCATAAAAAACACCGCCAGCTCAGTCTTCCCTTCCGAGGACATGAGTTTCGTGCTTTCTGGCACTCATCAGCCCGGGATAGGAAGTAACTGAGCTGGGGGAGAAAAAACTTAAGGAAGTTATGTGACAGCCAAACAAACTGGTAGCTATGTAAAAGGTACACACCAGTAAGCACACAAAAAGCCAATTATTGGAAAAGCACATACATTGCCAAATGATAGTTTTCCGAACAAAACTGCAAATTTTGCCTGGTGATAGTTTCGCAGAAAAGAAATAAAAGTTTGTCCGATTAATGACATTTTTGTCCAACAGAACAACTGCAAGTAATGACAAATGGCTACAAATTAGGCCGAATGATACTTTTTTAAAATTTTGCCCAACACTTCTCCAAATTTTTACTGTTTACTGAATATTTTTGCCGGATCTGCCGAATCAAAGTATGAAACTAACTTTCCCAGCATACATAAAAAACACCGCCAGCTCAGTCTTCCCTTCCGAGGACATGAGTTTCGTGCTTTCTGGCGCTCATCACGGGATAGGAAGTAACTGAGCTGGGGGAGGGAAAACTTCTTAAGGAATTTAAAGCCAATTGATGGAAAAGCACATACATTGCCAAATGATAGTTTTCCGAACAAAACTGCAAATTTTGCCTGGTGATAGTTTCGCAGAAAAGAAATAAAAGTTTGTCCGATTGATGACATTTTTGTCGAACAGAACAACTGCAAGTAATGACAAATGGCTGCAAATTAGGCCGAATGATACTTTTTTAAAATTTTGCCCAACACTTCTCCAAATTTTTACTGTTTACTGAATATTTTTGCCGGATCTGCCGAATCAAAGTATGAAACTAACTTTCCAAGCATACATAAAAAACACCGCCAGCTCAGTCTTCCCTTCCGAGGACATGAGTTTCGTGCTTTCTGGCGCTCATCAGCCCGGGATAGGAAGTAACTGAGCTGGGGGAGGGAAAACTTCTTAAGGAATTTATATGACAGCCAAACAAACTTTTAGCTATGTAAAAGGTACACACCAGTAAGCACACAAAAAGCCAATTGGTGGAAAAGCACATACATTGCCAAATGATAGTTTTCCGAACAAAACTGCAAATTTTGCCTGGTGATAGTTTCGCAGAAAAGAAATAAAAGTTTGTCCGATTGATGACATTTTTGTCGAACAGAACAACTGCAAGTGATGACAAATGGCTACAAATTAGGCCGAATGATACTTTTTTAAAATTTTGCCCAACACTTCTCCAAATTTTTACTGTTTACTGAATATTTTTGCCGGATCTGCCCCGAATCAAAGTATGAAACTAACTTTCCCAGCATACATAAAAAACACCGCCAGCTCAGTCTTCCCTTCTGAGGACATGAGTTTCGTGCTTTCTGGCGCTCATCAGCCCGGGATAGGAAGTAACTGAGCTGGGGGAGGGAAAACTTCTTAAGGAAGTTATATGGACAGCCAAACAAACTGGTAGCTATGTAAAAGGTACACACCAGTAAGCACACAAAAAGCCAATTGGTGGAAAAGCACATACATTGCCAAATGATAGTTTTCCGAACAAAACTGCAAATTTTGCCTCGTGATAGTTTCGCAGAAAAGAAATAAAAGTTTGTCCGATTGATGACATTTTTGTCCAACAGAACAACTGCAAGTAATGACAAATGGCTGCAAATTAGGCCGAATGATACTTTTTTAAAATTTTGCCCAACACTTCTCCAAATTTTTACTGTTTACTGAATATTTTTGCCGGATCTGCCGAATCAAAGTATGAAACTAACTTTCCCAGCATACATAAAAAACACCGCCAGCTCAGTCTTCCCTTCCGAGGACATGAGTTTCGTGCTTTCTGGCGCTCATCAGCCCGGGATAGGAAGTAACTGAGCTGGGGGAGGGAAAACTTCTTAAGGAATTTATATGACAGCCAAACAAACTTTTAGCTATGTAAAAGGTACACACCAGTAAGCACACAAAAAGCCAATTGGTGGAAAAGCACATACATTGCCAAATGATAGTTTTCCGAACAAAACTGCAAATTTTGCCTGGTGATAGTTTCGCAGAAAAGAAATAAAAGTTTGTCCGATTAATGACATTTTTGTCCAACAGAACAACTGCAAGTAATGACAAATGGTTGCAAATTAGGCCGAATGATACTTTTTTAAAATTTTGCCCAACACTTCTCCAAATTTTTACTGTTTACTGAATATTTTTGCCGGATCTGCCGAATCAAAGTATGAAACTAACTTTCCCAGCATACATAAAAAACACCGCCAGCTCAGTCTTCCCTTCCGAGGACATGAGTTTCGTGCTTTCTGGCGCTCATCAGCCCGGGATAGGAAGTAACTGAGCTGGGGGAGGGAAAACTTCTTAAGGAATTTATATGACAGCCAAACAAACTTTTAGCTATGTAAAAGGTACACACCAGTAAGCACACAAAAAGCCAATTGGTGGAAAAGCACATACATTGCCAAATGATAGTTTTTCGAACAAAACTGCAAATTTTGCCTGGTGATAGTTTCGCAGAAAAGAAATAAAAGTTTGTCCGATTGATGACACTTTTGTCGAACAGAACAACTGCAAGTGATGACAAATGGCTACAAATTAGGCCGAATGATACTTTTTTAAAATTTTGCCCAACACTTCTCCAAATTTTTACTGTTTGCTGAATATTTTTGCCGGATCTGCCCCCGAATCAAAGTATGAAACTAACTTTAACAGCATACATAAAAAACACCACCAGCTCAGTCTTCCCTTCCGAGGACATGAGTTTCGTGCTTTCTGGCACTCATCAGCCCGGGATGGGAAGTAACTGAGCTGGGGGAGGGAAAACTTCTTAAGGAAGTTATATGACAGCCAAACAAACTGGTAGCTATGTAAAATTTACACACCAGTAAGCACACAAAATGCCAATTGGTGGAAAAGCACATACATTGCCAAATGATAGTTTTCCGAACAAAACTGCAAATTTTGCCTGGTGATAGTTTCGCAGAAAAGAAATAAAAGTTTGTCCGATTGATGACATTTTTGTCGAACAGAACAACTGCAAGTGATGACAAATGGCTACAAATTAGGCCGAATGATACTTTTTTAAAATTTTGCCCAACACTTCTCTAAATTTTTACTGTTTACTGAATATTTTTGCCGGATCTGCCGAATCAAAGTATGAAACTAACTTTCCCAGCATACATAAAAAACACCGTCAGCTCAGTCTTCCCTTCCGAGGACATGAGTTTCGTGCTTTCTGGCACTCATCAGCCCGGGATGGGAAGTAACTGAGCTGGGGGAGGGAAAACTTCTTAAGGAAGTTATATGACAGCCAAACAAACTGGTAGCTATGTAAAATTTACACACCAGTAAGCACACAAAATGCCAATTGGTGGAAAAGCACATACATTGCCAAATGATAGTTTTCCGAACAAAACTGCAAATTTTGCCTGGTGATAGTTTCGCAGAAAAGAAATAAAAGTTTGTCCGATTGATGACATTTTTGTCGAACAGAACAACTGCAAGTGATGACAAATGGCTACAAATTAGGCCGAATGATACTTTTTTAAAATTTTGCCCAACACTTCTCTAAATTTTTACTGTTTACTGAATATTTTTGCCGGATCTGCCGAATCA